>NW_027256049.1:0-97921 GCF_045679555.1 Salvelinus alpinus
CCTGCTGTCAGACTATATAATAACTACCTGCTGTCAGACTGTATAATAGCTCTACCTGCTGTCAGACTGTATAATAACTACCTGCTGTCAGACTGTATAATAACTACCTGCTGTCAGACTGTATAATAACTCTACCTGCTGTCAGACTGTATAATAACTACCTGCTGTCAGACTGTATAATAACTACCTGCTGTCAGACTGTATAATAACTACCTGCTGTCAGACTATATAATAACTCTACCTGCTGTCAGACTGTATAATAACTACCTGCTGTCAGACTGTATAATAACTACCTGCTGTCAGACTGTATAATAACTCTACCTGCTGTCAGACTGTATAATAACTACCTGCTGTCAGACTGTATAATAACTACCTGCTGTCAGACTGTATAATAACTACCTGCTGTCAGACTGTATAATAACTACCTGCTGTCAGACTGTATAATAACCACCTGCTGTCAGACTGTATAATAACTACCTGCTGTCAGACTGTATAATAACTACCTGCTGTCAGACTGTATAATAACTACCTGCTGTCAGACTGTATAATAACTACCTGCTGTCAGACTGTATAATAACTACCTGCTGTCAGACTGTATAATAACTACCTGCTGTCAGACTGTATAATAACTACCTGCTGTCAGACTATATAATAACTACCTGCTGTCAGACTGTATAATAACTACCTGCTGTCAGACTGTATAATAACTACCTGCTGTCAGACTGTATAATAACTACCTGCTGTCAGACTGTATAATAACTACCTGCTGTCAGACTGTATAATAACTACCTGCTGTCAGACTATATAATAACTACCTGCTGTCAGACTGTATAATAACTACCTGCTGTCAGACTGTATAATAACTACCTGCTGTCAGACTGTATAATAACTACCTGCTGTCAGACTGTATAATAACTACCTGCTGTCAGACTGTATAATAACTACCTGCTGTCAGACTGTATAATAACTACCTGCTGTCAGACTGTATAATAACTCTACCTGCTGTCAGACTGTATAATAACTACCTGCTGTCAGACTGTATAATAACTACCTGCTGTCAGACTGTATAATAACTACCTGCTGTCAGACTGTATAATAACTCTACCTGCTGTCAGACTGTATAATAACTACCTGCTGTCAGACTGTATAATAACTCTACCTGCTGTCAGACTGTATAATAACTCTACCTGCTGTCAGACTGTATAATAACTACCTGCTGTCAGACTGTATAATAACTACCTGCTGTCAGACTGTATAATAACTACCTGCTGTCAGACTGTATAATAACTCTACCTGCTGTCAGACTGTATAATAACTACCTGCTGTCAGACTGTATAATAACTACCTGCTGTCAGACTGTATAATAACTCTACCTGCTGTCAGACTGTATAATAACTACCTGCTGTCAGACTGTATAATAACTACCTGCTGTCAGACTGTATAATAACTCTACCTGCTGTCAGACTGTATAATAACTACCTGCTGTCAGACTGTATAATAACTACCTGCTGTCAGACTGTATAATAACTACCTGCTGTCAGACTGTATAATAACTCTACCTGCTGTCAGACTGTATAATAACTACCTGCTGTCAGACTGTATAATAACTACCTGCTGTCAGACTGTATAATAACTACCTGCTGTCAGACTGTATAATAACTCTACCTGCTGTCAGACTGTATAATAACTACCTGCTGTCAGACTATATAATAACTACCTGCTGTCAGACTGTATAATAACTCTACCTGCTGTCAGACTGTATAATAACTCTACCTGCTGTCAGACTGTATAATAACTACCTGCTGTCAGACTGTATAATAACTCTACCTGCTGTCAGACTGTATAATAACTACCTGCTGTCAGACTGTATAATAACTACCTGCTGTCAGACTGTATAATAACTACCTGCTGTCAGACTATATAATAACTCTACCTGCTGTCAGACTGTATAATAACTACCTGCTGTCAGACTGTATAATAACTACCTGCTGTCAGACTGTATAATAACTCTACCTGCTGTCAGACTGTATAATAACTACCTGCTGTCAGACTGTATAATAACTCTACCTGCTGTCAGACTGTATAATAACTACCTGCTGTCAGACTGTATAATAACTACCTGCTGTCAGAGTGTATAATAACTACCTGCTGTCAGACTATATAATAACTCTACCTGCTGTCAGACTGTATAATAACTACCTGCTGTCAGACTGTATAATAACTACCTGCTGTCAGACTGTATAATAACTACCTGCTGTCAGACTGTATAATAACTACCTGCTGTCAGACTGTATAATAACTACCTGCTGTCAGACTGTATAATAACTACCTGCTGTCAGACTATATAATAACTACCTGCTGTCAGACTGTATAATAACTACCTGCTGTCAGACTGTATAATAACTACCTGCTGTCAGACTGTATAATAACTACCTGCTATCAGACTATATAATAACTACCTGCTGTCAGACTGTATAATAACTACCTGCTGTCAGACTGTATAATAACTACCTGCTGTCAGACTGTATAATAACTACCTGCTGTCAGACTGTATAATAACTACCTGCTGTCAGACTATAAAATAACTACCTGCTGTCAGACTATATAATAACTACCTGCTGTCAGACTATATAATAACTACCTGCTGTCAGACTATATAATAACTACCTGCTGTCAGACTATATAATAACTACCTGCTGTCAGACTGTATAATAACTACCTGCTGTCAGACTGTATAATAACTCTACCTGCTGTCAGACTGTATAATAACTACCTGCTGTCAGACTGTATAATAACTACCTGCTGTCAGACTGTATAATAACTACCTGCTGTCAGACTGTATAATAACTACCTGCTTTCAGACTGTATAATAACTACCTGCTGTCAGACTATATAATAACTACCTGCTGTCAGACTGTATAATAACTACCTGCTGTCAGACTGTATAATAACTACCTGCTGTCAGACTATATAATAACTACCTGCTGTCAGACTGTATAATAACTACCTGCTGTCAGACTGTATAATAACTACCTGCTGTCAGACTGTATAATAACTACCTGCTGTCAGACTATATAATAACTACCTGCTGTCAGACTATATAATAATCTACCTGCTGTCAGACTGTATAATAACTCTACCTGCTGTCAGACTGTATAATAACTCTACCTGCTGTCAGACTGTATAATAACTACCTGCTGTCAGACTGTATAATAACTACCTGCTGTCAGACTGTATAATAACTACCTGCTGTCAGACTGTATAATAACTCTACCTGCTGTCAGACTGTATAATAACTACCTGCTGTCAGACTGTATAATAACTCTACCTGCTGTCAGACTGTATAATAACTCTACCTGCTGTCAGACTGTATAATAACTACCTGCTGTCAGACTGTATAATAACTACCTGCTGTCAGACTGTATAATAACTACCTGCTGTCAGACTGTATAATAACTCTACCTGCTGTCAGACTGTATAATAACTACCTGCTGTCAGACTGTATAATAACTACCTGCTGTCAGACTGTATAATAACTACCTGCTGTCAGACTGTATAATAACTAACTGCTGTCAGACTGTATAATAACTCTACCTGCTGTCAGACTGTATAATAACTACCTGCTGTCAGACTATATAATAACTACCTGCTGTCAGACTGTATAATAACTACCTGCTGTCAGACTGTATAATAACTACCTGCTGTCAGACTGTATAATAACTCTACCTGCTGTCAGACTGTATAATAACTACCTGCTGTCAGACTGTATAATAACTACCTGCTGTCAGACTGTATAATAACTACCTGCTGTCAGACTGTATAATAACTACCTGCTGTCAGACTGTATAATAACTCTACCTGCTGTCAGACTGTATAATAACTACCTGCTGTCAGACTGTATAATAACTACCTGCTGTCAGACTGTATAATAACTACCTGCTGTCAGACTGTATAATAACTCTACCTGCTGTCAGACTGTATAATAACTACCTGCTGTCAGACTATATAATAACTACCTGCTGTCAGACTGTATAATAACTCTACCTGCTGTCAGACTGTATAATAACTCTACCTGCTGTCAGACTGTATAATAACTACCTGCTGTCAGACTGTATAATAACTACCTGCTGTCAGACTGTATAATAACTCTACCTGCTGTCAGACTGTATAATAACTACCTGCTGTCAGACTGTATAATAACTCTACCTGCTGTCAGACTGTATAATAACTACCTGCTGTCAGACTGTATAATAACTACCTGCTGTCAGACTGTATAATAACTACCTGCTGTCAGACTATATAATAACTCTACCTGCTGTCAGACTGTATAATAACTACCTGCTGTCAGACTGTATAATAACTACCTGCTGTCAGACTGTATAATAACTACCTGCTGTCAGACTGTATAATAACTACCTGCTGTCAGACTGTATAATAACTACCTGCTGTCAGACTATATAATAACTACCTGCTGTCAGACTGTATAATAACTACCTGCTGTCAGACTGTATAATAACTACCTGCTGTCAGACTGTATAATAACTACCTGCTGTCAGACTATATAATAACTACCTGCTGTCAGACTGTATAATAACTACCTGCTGTCAGACTGTATAATAACTACCTGCTGTCAGACTGTATAATAACTACCTGCTATCAGACTATATAATAACTACCTGCTGTCAGACTGTATAATAACTACCTGCTGTCAGACTGTATAATAACTACCTGCTGTCAGACTGTATAATAACTACCTGCTGTCAGACTGTATAATAACTACCTGCTGTCAGACTATATAATAACTACCTGCTGTCAGACTATATAATAACTACCTGCTGTCAGACTATATAATAACTACCTGCTGTCAGACTATATAATAACTACCTGCTGTCAGACTATATAATAACTACCTGCTGTCAGACTGTATAATAACTACCTGCTGTCAGACTGTATAATAACTCTACCTGCTGTCAGACTGTATAATAACTACCTGCTGTCAGACTGTATAATAACTACCTGCTGTCAGACTGTATAATAACTACCTGCTGTCAGACTGTATAATAACTACCTGCTTTCAGACTGTATAATAACTACCTGCTGTCAGACTATATAATAACTACCTGCTGTCAGACTGTATAATAACTACCTGCTGTCAGACTGTATAATAACTACCTGCTGTCAGACTATATAATAACTACCTGCTGTCAGACTGTATAATAACTACCTGCTGTCAGACTGTATAATAACTACCTGCTGTCAGACTGTATAATAACTACCTGCTGTCAGACTATATAATAACTACCTGCTGTCAGACTATATAATAATCTACCTGCTGTCAGACTGTATAATAACTCTACCTGTGGTCAGACTGTATAATAACTCTACCTGCTGTCAGACTATATAATAACTACCTGCTGTCAGACTATATAATAACTACCTGCTGTCAGACTGTAAAATAACTACCTGCTGTCTGACTGTACAATAACTCTACCTGCTGTCAGACTATATAATAATCTACCTGCTGTCAGACTGTATAATAACTCTACCTGCTGTCAGACTGTATAATAACTACCTGCTGTCAGACTGTATAATAATCTACCTGCTGTCAGACTGTATAATAACTCTACCTGCTGTCAGACTGTATAATAACTACCTGCTGTCAGACTATATAATAACTACCTGCTGTCAGACTGTATAATAACTACCTGCTGTCAGACTGTATAATAATCTACCTGCTGTCAGACTGTATAATAACTCTACCTGCTTTCAGACTGTATAATAACTACCTGCTGTCAGACTGTATAATAACTACCTGCTGTCAGACTGTATAATAACTACCTGCTGTCAGACTGTATAATAACTACCTGCTGTCAGACTATATAATAACTCTACCTGCTGTCAGACTGTATAATAACTCTACCTGCTGTCAGACTGTATAATAACTACCTGCTGTCAGACTGTATAATAACTACCTGCTGTCAGACTGTATAATAACTACCTGCTGTCAGACTGTATAATAACTCTACCTGCTATCAGACTGTATAATAACTACCTGCTGTCAGACTATATAATAACTACCTGCTGTCAGACTGTATAATAACTCTACCTGCTGTCAGACTGTATAATAACTACCTGCTGTCAGACTGTATAATAACTACCTGCTGTCAGACTGTATAATAACTACCTGCTGTCAGACTGTATAATAACTACCTGCTGTCAGACTATATAATAACTACCTGCTGTCAGACTGTATAATAACTACCTGCTGTCAGACTGTATAATAACTCTACCTGCTGTCAGACTGTATAATAACTCTACCTGCTGTCAGACTGTATAATAACTACCTGCTGTCAGACTATATAATAACTACCTGCTGTCAGACTGTATAATAACTACCTGCTGTCAGACTGTATAGTAACTACCGGCTGTCAGACTATATAATAACTACCTGCTGTCAGACTGTATAATAACTCTACCTGCTGTCAGACTATATAATAACTACCTGCTGTCAGACTATATAATAACTACCTCCTGTCAGACTGTATAATAACTACCTACTGTCAGACTATATAATAACTACCTGCTGTCAGACTATATAATAACTACCTGCTGTCAGACTGTATAATAACTACCTGCTGTCAGACTGTATAATAACTACCTGCTGTCAGACTGTATAATAACTACCTGCTGTCAGACTGTATAATAACTACCTGCTGTCAGACTGTATAATAACTCTACCTGCTGTCAGACTGTATAATAACTACCTGCTGTCAGACTGTATAATAACTACCTGCTGTCAGACTGTATAATAACTACCTGCTGTCAGACTGTATAATAAATACCTGCTGTCAGACTGTATAATAACTACCTGCTGTCAGACTGTATAATAACTACCTGCTGTCAGACTGTATAATAACTACCTGCTGTCAGACTGTATAATAACTACCTGCTGTCAGACTATATAATAACTACCTGCTGTCAGACTATATACTAACTACCTGCTGTCAGACTATATAATAACTACCTGCTGTCAGACTGTATAATAACTACCTGCTGTCAGACTGTATAATAACTACCTGCTGTCAGACTGTATAATAACTACCTGCTGTCAGACTGTATAATAACTACCTGCTGTCAGACTATATAATAACTACCTGCTGTCAGACTGTATAATAACTACCTGCTGTCAGACTGTATAATAACTACCTGCTGTCAGACTGTATAATAACTCTACCTGCTGTCAGACTGTATAATAACTCTACCTGCTTTCAGACTGTATAATAACTACCTGCTGTCAGACTATATAATAACTACCTGCTGTCAGACTGTATAATAACTACCTGCTGTCAGACTGTATAGTAACTACCGGCTGTCAGACTATATAATAACTACCTGCTGTCAGACTGTATAATAACTCTACCTGCTGTCAGACTATATAATAACTACCTGCTGTCAGACTATATAATAACTACCTCCTGTCAGACTGTATAATAACTACCTGCTGTCAGACTATATAATAACTACCTGCTGTCAGACTGTATAATAACTACCTGCTGTCAGACTGTATAATAACTACCTGCTGTCAGACTGTATAATAACTACCTGCTGTCAGACTATATAATAACTACCTGCTGTCAGACTATATAATAATCTACCTGCTGTCAGACTGTATAATAACTCTACCTGTGGTCAGACTGTATAATAACTCTACCTGCTGTCAGACTATATAATAACTACCTGCTGTCAGACTATATAATAACTACCTGCTGTCAGACTGTAAAATAACTACCTGCTGTCAGACTGTACAATAACTCTACCTGCTGTCAGACTATATAATAATCTACCTGCTGTCAGACTGTATAATAACTCTACCTGCTGTCAGACTGTATAATAACTACCTGCTGTCAGACTGTATAATAATCTACCTGCTGTCAGACTGTATAATAACTCTACCTGCTGTCAGACTGTATAATAACTACCTGCTGTCAGACTATATAATAACTACCTGCTGTCAGACTGTATAATAACTACCTGCTGTCAGACTGTATAATAATCTACCTGCTGTCAGACTGTATAATAACTCTACCTGCTTTCAGACTGTATAATAACTACCTGCTGTCAGACTGTATAATAACTACCTGCTATCAGACTGTATAATAACTACCTGCTGTCAGACTGTATAATAACTACCTGCTGTCAGACTATATAATAACTCTACCTGCTGTCAGACTGTATAATAACTCTACCTGCTGTCAGACTGTATAATAACTACCTGCTGTCAGACTGTATAATAACTACCTGCTGTCAGACTGTATAATAACTACCTGCTGTCAGACTGTATAATAACTCTACCTGCTATCAGACTGTATAATAACTACCTGCTGTCAGACTATATAATAACTACCTGCTGTCAGACTGTATAATAACTCTACCTGCTGTCAGACTGTATAATAACTACCTGCTGTCAGACTGTATAATAAATACCTGCTGTCAGACTGTATAATAACTACCTGCTGTCAGACTGTATAATAACTACCTGCTGTCAGACTATATAATAACTACCTGCTGTCAGACTGTATAATAACTACCTGCTGTCAGACTATATAATAACTACCTGCTGTCAGACTATATAATAACTACCTGCTGTCAGACTGTATAATAACTACCTGCTGTCAGACTGTATAATAACTACCTGCTGTCAGACTGTATAATAACTACCTGCTGTCAGACTGTATAATAACTCTACCTGCTGTCAGACTGTATAATAACTCTACCTGCTGTCAGACTGTATAATAACTACCTGCTGTCAGACTGTATAATAACTACCTGCTGTCAGACTGTATAATAACTACCTGCTGTCAGACTGTATAATAAATACCTGCTGTCAGACTGTATAATAACTACCTGCTGTCAGACTGTATAATAACTACCTGCTGTCAGACTGTATAATAACTACCTGCTGTCAGACTGTATAATAACTACCTGCTGTCAGACTATATAATAACTACCTGCTGTCAGACTATATACTAACTACCTGCTGTCAGACTATATAATAACTACCTGCTGTCAGACTGTATAATAACTACCTGCTGTCAGACTGTATAATAACTACCTGCTGTCAGACTGTATAATAACTACCTGCTGTCAGACTGTATAATAACTACCTGCTGTCAGACTATATAATAACTACCTGCTGTCAGACTGTATAATAACTACCTGCTGTCAGACTGTATAATAACTACCTGCTGTCAGACTGTATAATAACTCTACCTGCTGTCAGACTGTATAATAACTACCTGCTGTCAGACTGTATAATAACTACCTGCTGTCAGACTGTATAATAACTACCTGCTGTCAGACTGTATAATAACTCTACCTGCTATCAGACTGTATAATAACTACCTGCTGTCAGACTATATAATAACTACCTGCTGTCAGACTGTATAATAACTCTACCTGCTGTCAGACTGTATAATAACTACCTGCTGTCAGACTGTATAATAACTACCTGCTGTCAGACTGTATAATAACTACCTGCTGTCAGACTGTATAATAACTACCTGCTGTCAGACTATATAATAACTACCTGCTGTCAGACTGTATAATAACTACCTGCTGTCAGACTATATAATAACTACCTGCTGTCAGACTATATAATAACTACCTGCTGTCAGACTGTATAATAACTACCTGCTGTCAGACTGTATAATAACTACCTGCTGTCAGACTGTATAATAACTACCTGCTGTCAGACTGTATAATAACTCTACCTGCTGTCAGACTGTATAATAACTACCTGCTGTCAGACTGTATAATAACTACCTGCTGTCAGACTGTATAATAACTACCTGCTGTCAGACTGTATAATAAATACCTGCTGTCAGACTGTATAATAACTACCTGCTGTCAGACTGTATAATAACTACCTGCTGTCAGACTGTATAATAACTACCTGCTGTCAGACTGTATAATAACTACCTGCTGTCAGACTATATAATAACTACCTGCTGTCAGACTATATACTAACTACCTGCTGTCAGACTATATAATAACTACCTGCTGTCAGACTGTATAATAACTACCTGCTGTCAGACTGTATAATAACTACCTGCTGTCAGACTGTATAATAACTACCTGCTGTCAGACTGTATAATAACTACCTGCTGTCAGACTATATAATAACTACCTGCTGTCAGACTGTATAATAACTACCTGCTGTCAGACTGTATAATAACTACCTGCTGTCAGACTGTATAATAACTCTACCTGCTGTCAGACTGTATAATAACTCTACCTGCTGTCAGACTGTATAATAACTACCTGCTGTCAGACTATATAATAACTACCTGCTGTCAGACTGTATAATAACTACCTGCTGTCAGACTGTATAGTAACTACCGGCTGTCAGACTATATAATAACTACCTGCTGTCAGACTGTATAATAACTCTACCTGCTGTCAGACTATATAATAACTACCTGCTGTCAGACTATATAATAACTACCTCCTGTCAGACTGTATAATAACTACCTGCTGTCAGACTATATAATAACTACCTGCTGTCAGACTGTATAATAACTACCTGCTGTCAGACTGTATAATAACTACCTGCTGTCAGACTGTATAATAACTACCTGCTGTCAGACTGTATAATAACTCTACCTGCTGTCAGACTATATAATAACTACCTGCTGTCAGACTATATAATAACTACCTGCTGTCAGACTGTAAAATAACTACCTGCTGTCAGACTGTACAATAACTCTACCTGCTGTCAGACTATATAATAATCTACCTGCTGTCAGACTGTATAATAACTCTACCTGCTGTCAGACTGTATAATAACTACCTGCTGTCAGACTGTATAATAATCTACCTGCTGTCAGACTGTATAATAACTCTACCTGCTGTCAGACTGTATAATAACTACCTGCTGTCAGACTATATAATAACTACCTGCTGTCAGACTGTATAATAACTACCTGCTGTCAGACTATATAATAACTCTACCTGCTGTCAGACTGTATAATAACTCTACCTGCTGTCAGACTGTATAATAACTACCTGCTGTCAGACTGTATAATAACTACCTGCTGTCAGACTGTATAATAACTACCTGCTGTCAGACTGTATAATAACTCTACCTGCTATCAGACTGTATAATAACTACCTGCTGTCAGACTATATAATAACTACCTGCTGTCAGACTGTATAATAACTCTACCTGCTGTCAGACTGTATAATAACTACCTGCTGTCAGACTGTATAATAAATACCTGCTGTCAGACTGTATAATAACTACCTGCTGTCAGACTGTATAATAACTACCTGCTGTCAGACTATATAATAACTACCTGCTGTCAGACTGTATAATAACTACCTGCTGTCAGACTATATAATAACTACCTGCTGTCAGACTATATAATAACTACCTGCTGTCAGACTGTATAATAACTACCTGCTGTCAGACTGTATAATAACTACCTGCTGTCAGACTGTATAATAACTACCTGCTGTCAGACTGTATAATAACTCTACCTGCTGTCAGACTGTATAATAACTACCTGCTGTCAGACTGTATAATAACTACCTGCTGTCAGACTGTATAATAACTACCTGCTGTCAGACTGTATAATAAATACCTGCTGTCAGACTGTATAATAACTACCTGCTGTCAGACTGTATAATAACTACCTGCTGTCAGACTGTATAATAACTACCTGCTGTCAGACTGTATAATAACTACCTGCTGTCAGACTATATAATAACTACCTGCTGTCAGACTATATACTAACTACCTGCTGTCAGACTATATAATAACTACCTGCTGTCAGACTGTATAATAACTACCTGCTGTCAGACTGTATAATAACTACCTGCTGTCAGACTGTATAATAACTACCTGCTGTCAGACTGTATAATAACTACCTGCTGTCAGACTATATAATAACTACCTGCTGTCAGACTGTATAATAACTACCTGCTGTCAGACTGTATAATAACTACCTGCTGTCAGACTGTATAATAACTCTACCTGCTGTCAGACTGTATAATAACTACCTGCTGTCAGACTGTATAATAACTACCTGCTGTCAGACTGTATAATAACTACCTGCTGTCAGACTGTATAATAACTCTACCTGCTATCAGACTGTATAATAACTACCTGCTGTCAGACTATATAATAACTACCTGCTGTCAGACTGTATAATAACTCTACCTGCTGTCAGACTGTATAATAACTACCTGCTGTCAGACTGTATAATAACTACCTGCTGTCAGACTGTATAATAACTACCTGCTGTCAGACTGTATAATAACTACCTGCTGTCAGACTATATAATAACTACCTGCTGTCAGACTGTATAATAACTACCTGCTGTCAGACTATATAATAACTACCTGCTGTCAGACTGTATAATAACTACCTGCTGTCAGACTGTATAATAACTACCTGCTGTCAGACTGTATAATAACTACCTGCTGTCAGACTGTATAATAACTACCTGCTGTCAGACTGTATAATAACTCTACCTGCTGTCAGACTGTATAATAACTACCTGCTGTCAGACTGTATAATAACTACCTGCTGTCAGACTGTATAATAACTACCTGCTGTCAGACTGTATAATAAATACCTGCTGTCAGACTGTATAATAACTACCTGCTGTCAGACTGTATAATAACTACCTGCTGTCAGACTGTATAATAACTACCTGCTGTCAGACTGTATAATAACTACCTGCTGTCAGACTATATAATAACTACCTGCTGTCAGACTATATACTAACTACCTGCTGTCAGACTATATAATAACTACCTGCTGTCAGACTGTATAATAACTACCTGCTGTCAGACTGTATAATAACTACCTGCTGTCAGACTGTATAATAACTACCTGCTGTCAGACTGTATAATAACTACCTGCTGTCAGACTATATAATAACTACCTGCTGTCAGACTGTATAATAACTACCTGCTGTCAGACTGTATAATAACTACCTGCTGTCAGACTGTATAATAACTCTACCTGCTGTCAGACTGTATAATAACTCTACCTGCTGTCAGACTGTATAATAACTACCTGCTGTCAGACTATATAATAACTACCTGCTGTCAGACTGTATAATAACTACCTGCTGTCAGACTGTATAGTAACTACCGGCTGTCAGACTATATAATAACTACCTGCTGTCAGACTGTATAATAACTCTACCTGCTGTCAGACTATATAATAACTACCTGCTGTCAGACTATATAATAACTACCTCCTGTCAGACTGTATAATAACTACCTGCTGTCAGACTATATAATAACTACCTGCTGTCAGACTGTATAATAACTACCTGCTGTCAGACTGTATAATAACTACCTGCTGTCAGACTGTATAATAACTACCTGCTGTCAGACTGTATAATAACTCTACCTGCTGTCAGACTATATAATAACTACCTGCTGTCAGACTATATAATAACTACCTGCTGTCAGACTGTAAAATAACTACCTGCTGTCAGACTGTACAATAACTCTACCTGCTGTCAGACTATATAATAATCTACCTGCTGTCAGACTGTATAATAACTCTACCTGCTGTCAGACTGTATAATAACTACCTGCTGTCAGACTGTATAATAATCTACCTGCTGTCAGACTGTATAATAACTCTACCTGCTGTCAGACTGTATAATAACTACCTGCTGTCAGACTATATAATAACTACCTGCTGTCAGACTGTATAATAACTACCTGCTGTCAGACTGTATAATAATCTACCTGCTGTCAGACTGTATAATAACTCTACCTGCTTTCAGACTGTATAATAACTACCTGCTGTCAGACTGTATAATAACTACCTGCTGTCAGACTGTATAATAACTACCTGCTGTCAGACTGTATAATAACTACCTGCTGTCAGACTATATAATAACTCTACCTGCTGTCAGACTGTATAATAACTCTACCTGCTGTCAGACTGTATAATAACTACCTGCTGTCAGACTGTATAATAACTACCTGCTGTCAGACTGTATAATAACTCTACCTGCTATCAGACTGTATAATAACTCTACCTGCTGTCAGACTATATAATAACTACCTGCTGTCAGACTATATAATAACTACCTGCTGTCAGACTGTATAATAACTCTACCTGCTGTCAGACTGTATAATAACTACCTGCTGTCAGACTGTATAATAACTACCTGCTGTCAGACTGTATAATAACTACCTGCTGTCAGACTGTATAATAACTACCTGCTGTCAGACTATATAATAACTACCTGCTGTCAGACTGTATAATAACTACCTGCTGTCAGACTATATAATAACTACCTCCTGTCAGACTGTATAATAACTACCTGCTGTCAGACTATATAATAACTACCTGCTGTCAGACTGTATAATAACTACCTGCTGTCAGACTGTATAATAACTACCTGCTGTCAGACTGTATAATAACTACCTGCTGTCAGACTATATAATAACTACCTGCTGTCAGACTATATAATAATCTACCTGCTGTCAGACTGTATAATAACTCTACCTGTGGTCAGACTGTATAATAACTCTACCTGCTTTCAGACTGTATAATAACTACCTGCTGTCAGACTGTATAATAACTACCTGCTGTCAGACTGTATAATAACTACCTGCTGTCAGACTGTATAATAACTACCTGCTGTCAGACTATATAATAACTCTACCTGCTGTCAGACTGTATAATAACTCTACCTGCTGTCAGACTGTATAATAACTACCTGCTGTCAGACTGTATAATAACTACCTGCTGTCAGACTGTATAATAACTCTACCTGCTATCAGACTGTATAATAACTCTACCTGCTGTCAGACTATATAATAACTACCTGCTGTCAGACTATATAATAACTACCTGCTGTCAGACTGTATAATAACTCTACCTGCTGTCAGACTGTATAATAACTACCTGCTGTCAGACTGTATAATAACTACCTGCTGTCAGACTGTATAATAACTACCTGCTGTCAGACTGTATAATAACTACCTGCTGTCAGACTATATAATAACTACCTGCTGTCAGACTGTATAATAACTACCTGCTGTCAGACTATATAATAACTACCTCCTGTCAGACTGTATAATAACTACCTGCTGTCAGACTATATAATAACTACCTGCTGTCAGACTGTATAATAACTACCTGCTGTCAGACTGTATAATAACTACCTGCTGTCAGACTGTATAATAACTACCTGCTGTCAGACTATATAATAACTACCTGCTGTCAGACTATATAATAATCTACCTGCTGTCAGACTGTATAATAACTCTACCTGTGGTCAGACTGTATAATAACTCTACCTGCTGTCAGACTATATAATAACTACCTGCTGTCAGACTATATAATAACTACCTGCTGTCAGACTGTAAAATAACTACCTGCTGTCAGACTGTACAATAACTCTACCTGCTGTCAGACTATATAATAATCTACAGTGGGGAGAACAAGTATTTGATACACTGCCGATTTTGCAGGTTTTCCTACTTACAAAGCATGTAGAGGTCTGTCATTTTTATCATAGGTACACTTCAGCTGTGAGAGACGGAATCTAAAACAAAAATCCAGAAAATCACATTGTATGATTTTTAAGTAATTAATTTGCATTTTATTGCATGACATAAGTATTTGATCACCTACCAACCAGTAAGAATTCCGGCTCTCACAGACCTGTTAGTTTTTCTTTAAGAAGCCCTCCTGTTCTCCACTCATTACCTGTATTAACTGCACCTGTTTGAACTCGTTACCTGTATAAAAGACACCTGTCCACACACTCAATCAAACAGATTCCAACCTCTCCACAATAGCCAAGACCAGAGAGCTGTGTAAGGACATCAGGGATAAAATTGTAGACCTGCACAAGGCTGGGATGGGCTACAGGACAATAGGCAAGCAGCTTGGTGAGAAGGAAACAACTGTTGGCGCAATTATTAGAAAATGGAAGAAGTTCAAGATGACGGTCAATCACCCTCGGTCTGGGGCTCCATGCAAGATTTCACCTCGTGGGGCATCAATGATCATGAGGAAGGTGAGGGATCAGCCCAGAACTACACGGCAGGACCTGGTCAATGACCTGAAGAGAGCTGGGACCACAGTCTCAAAGAAAACCATTAGTAACACACTACGCCGTCATGGATTAAAATCCTGCAGCGCACGCAAGGTCCCCCTGCTTAAGCCAGTGCATGTCCAGGCCCGTCTGAAGTTTGCCAATGACCATCTGGATGATCCAGAGGAGGAATGGGAGAAGGTCATGTGGTCTGATGAGACAAAAATAGAGCTTTTTGGTCTAACTCCACTCGCCGTGTTTGGAGGAAGAAGAAGTATGAGTACAACCCCAAGAACACCATCCCAACCGTGAAGCATGGAGGTGGAAACATCATTCTTTGGGGATGCTTTTCTGCAAAGGGGACAGGACGACTGCACCGTATTGAGGGGAGGATGGATGGGGCCATGTATCGCGAGATCTTGGCCAACAACCTCCTTCCCTCAGTAAGAGCATTGAAGATGGGTCGTGGCTGGGTCTTCCAGCATGACAACGACACGAAGCACACAGCCATGGCAACTAAGGAGTGGCTCCGTAAGAAGCATCTCAAGGTCCTGGAGTGGCCTAGCCAGTCTCCAGACCTGAACCCAATAGAAAATCTTTGGAGGGAGCTGAAAGTCCGTATTGCCCAGCGACAGCCCCGAAACCTGAAGGATCTGGAGAAGATCTGTAGGGAGGAGTGGGCCAAAATCCCTGCTGCAGTGTGTGCAAACCTAGTCAAGAACTACAGGAAACGTATGATCTCTGTAATTGCAAACAAAGGTTTCTGTACCAAATATTAAGTTCTGCTTTTCTGATGTATCAAATACTTATGTCATGCAATAAAATGCAAATTAATTACTTAAAAATCATACAATGTGATTTTCTGGATTTTTGTTTTAGATTCCGTCTCTCATAGTTGAAGTGTACCTATGATAAAAATTACAGACCTCTACATGCTTTGTAAGTAGGAAAACCTGCAAAATCGGCAGTGCATCAAATACTTGTTCTCCCCACTGTACCTGCTGTCAGACTGTATAATAACTCTACCTGCTGTCAGACTGTATAATAACTACCTGCTGTCAGACTGTATAATAATCTACCTGCTGTCAGACTGTATAATAACTCTACCTGCTGTCAGACTGTATAATAACTACCTGCTGTCAGACTATATAATAACTACCTGCTGTCAGACTGTATAATAACTACCTGCTGTCAGACTGTATAATAATCTACCTGCTGTCAGACTGTATAATAACTCTACCTGCTTTCAGACTGTATAATAACTACCTGCTGTCAGACTGTATAATAACTACCTGCTGTCAGACTGTATAATAACTACCTGCTGTCAGACTGTATAATAACTACCTGCTGTCAGACTATATAATAACTCTACCTGCTGTCAGACTGTATAATAACTCTACCTGCTGTCAGACTGTATAATAACTACCTGCTGTCAGACTGTATAATAACTACCTGCTGTCAGACTGTATAATAACTACCTGCTGTCAGACTGTATAATAACTACCTGCTGTCAGACTGTATAATAACTCTACCTGCTATCAGACTGTATAATAACTACCTGCTGTCAGACTATATAATAACTACCTGCTGTCAGACTGTATAATAACTCTACCTGCTGTCAGACTGTATAATAACTACCTGCCGTCAGACTGTATAATAACTACCTGCTGTCAGACTGTATAATAACTACCTGCTGTCAGACTGTATAATAACTACCTGCTGTCAGACTATATAATAACTACCTGCTGTCAGACTGTATAATAACTACCTGCTGTCAGACTATATAATAACTACCTGCTGTCAGACTATATAATAACTACCTGCTGTCAGACTGTATAATAACTACCTGCTGTCAGACTGTATAATAACTACCTGCTGTCAGACTGTATAATAACTACCTGATGTCAGACTGTATAATAACTCTACCTGCTGTCAGACTGTATAATAACTACCTGCTGTCAGACTGTATAATAACTACCTGCTGTCAGACTGTATAATAACTACCTGCTGTCAGACTGTATAATAAATACCTGCTGTCAGACTGTATAATAACTACCTGCTGTCAGACTGTATAATAACTACCTGCTGTCAGACTGTATAATAACTACCTGCTGTCAGACTGTATAATAATTACCTGCTGTCAGACTGTATAATAACTACCTGCTGTCAGACTGTATAATAACTACCTGCTGTCAGACTGTATAATAACTACCTGCTGTCAGACTGTATAATAACTACCTGCTGTCAGACTGTATAATAACTACCTGCTGTCAGACTGTATAATAACTACCTGCTGTCAGACTGTATAATAACTACCTGCTGTCAGACTATATAATAACTACCTGCTGTCAGACTGTATAATAACTACCTGCTGTCAGACTGTATAATAACTACCTGCTGTCAGACTGTATAATAACTCTACCTGCTGTCAGACTGTATAATAACTACCTGCTGTCAGACTGTATAATAACTACCTGCTGTCAGACTGTATAATAACTACCTGCTGTCAGACTGTATAATAACTACCTGCTGTCAGACTGTATAGTAACTACCGGCTGTCAGACTATATAATAACTACCTGCTGTCAGACTGTATAATAACTCTACCTGCTGTCAGACTATATAATAACTACCTGCTGTCAGACTATATAATAACTACCTCCTGTCAGACTGTATAATAACTACCTGCTGTCAGACTATATAATAACTACCTGCTGTCAGACTGTATAATAACTACCTGCTGTCAGACTGTATAATAACTACCTGCTGTCAGACTGTATAATAACTACCTGCTGTCAGACTATATAATAACTACCTGCTGTCAGACTATATAATAATCTACCTGCTGTCAGACTGTATAATAACTCTACCTGTGGTCAGACTGTATAATAACTCTACCTGCTGTCAGACTATATAATAACTACCTGCTGTCAGACTATATAATAACTACCTGCTGTCAGACTGTAAAATAACTACCTGCTGTCAGACTGTACAATAACTCTACCTGCTGTCAGACTATATAATAATCTACCTGCTGTCAGACTGTATAATAACTCTACCTGCTGTCAGACTGTATAATAACTACCTGCTGTCAGACTGTATAATAATCTACCTGCTGTCAGACTGTATAATAACTCTACCTGCTGTCAGACTGTATAATAACTACCTGCTGTCAGACTATATAATAACTACCTGCTGTCAGACTGTATAATAACTACCTGCTGTCAGACTGTATAATAATCTACCTGCTGTCAGACTGTATAATAACTCTACCTGCTTTCAGACTGTATAATAACTACCTGCTGTCAGACTGTATAATAACTACCTGCTGTCAGACTGTATAATAACTACCTGCTGTCAGACTGTATAATAACTACCTGCTGTCAGACTATATAATAACTCTACCTGCTGTCAGACTGTATAATAACTCTACCTGCTGTCAGACTGTATAATAACTACCTGCTGTCAGACTGTATAATAACTACCTGCTGTCAGACTGTATAATAACTACCTGCTGTCAGACTGTATAATAACTCTACCTGCTATCAGACTGTATAATAACTACCTGCTGTCAGACTATATAATAACTACCTGCTGTCAGACTGTATAATAACTCTACCTGCTGTCAGACTGTATAATAACTACCTGCTGTCAGACTGTATAATAACTACCTGCTGTCAGACTGTATAATAACTACCTGCTGTCAGACTGTATAATAACTACCTGCTGTCAGACTATATAATAACTACCTGCTGTCAGACTGTATAATAACTACCTGCTGTCAGACTGTATAATAACTCTACCTGCTGTCAGACTGTATAATAACTCTACCTGCTGTCAGACTGTATAATAACTACCTGCTGTCAGACTATATAATAACTACCTGCTGTCAGACTGTATAATAACTACCTGCTGTCAGACTGTATAGTAACTACCGGCTGTCAGACTATATAATAACTACCTGCTGTCAGACTGTATAATAACTCTACCTGCTGTCAGACTATATAATAACTACCTGCTGTCAGACTATATAATAACTACCTCCTGTCAGACTGTATAATAACTACCTACTGTCAGACTATATAATAACTACCTGCTGTCAGACTATATAATAACTACCTGCTGTCAGACTGTATAATAACTACCTGCTGTCAGACTGTATAATAACTACCTGCTGTCAGACTGTATAATAACTACCTGCTGTCAGACTGTATAATAACTCTACCTGCTGTCAGACTGTATAATAACTACCTGCTGTCAGACTGTATAATAACTACCTGCTGTCAGACTGTATAATAACTACCTGCTGTCAGACTGTATAATAAATACCTGCTGTCAGACTGTATAATAACTACCTGCTGTCAGACTGTATAATAACTACCTGCTGTCAGACTGTATAATAACTACCTGCTGTCAGACTGTATAATAACTACCTGCTGTCAGACTATATAATAACTACCTGCTGTCAGACTATATACTAACTACCTGCTGTCAGACTATATAATAACTACCTGCTGTCAGACTGTATAATAACTACCTGCTGTCAGACTGTATAATAACTACCTGCTGTCAGACTGTATAATAACTACCTGCTGTCAGACTGTATAATAACTACCTGCTGTCAGACTATATAATAACTACCTGCTGTCAGACTGTATAATAACTACCTGCTGTCAGACTGTATAATAACTACCTGCTGTCAGACTGTATAATAACTCTACCTGCTGTCAGACTGTATAATAACTCTACCTGCTGTCAGACTGTATAATAACTACCTGCTGTCAGACTATATAATAACTACCTGCTGTCAGACTGTATAATAACTACCTGCTGTCAGACTGTATAGTAACTACCGGCTGTCAGACTATATAATAACTACCTGCTGTCAGACTGTATAATAACTCTACCTGCTGTCAGACTATATAATAACTACCTGCTGTCAGACTATATAATAACTACCTCCTGTCAGACTGTATAATAACTACCTACTGTCAGACTATATAATAACTACCTGCTGTCAGACTATATAATAACTACCTGCTGTCAGACTGTATAATAACTACCTGCTGTCAGACTGTATAATAACTACCTGCTGTCAGACTGTATAATAACTACCTGCTGTCAGACTGTATAATAACTCTACCTGCTGTCAGACTGTATAATAACTACCTGCTGTCAGACTGTATAATAACTACCTGCTGTCAGACTGTATAATAAATACCTGCTGTCAGACTGTATAATAACTACCTGCTGTCAGACTGTATAATAACTACCTGCTGTCAGACTGTATAATAACTACCTGCTGTCAGACTGTATAATAACTACCTGCTGTCAGACTATATAATAACTACCTGCTGTCAGACTGTATAATAACTACCTGCTGTCAGACTGTATAATAACTACCTGCTGTCAGACTGTATAATAACTACCTGCTGTCAGACTATATAATAACTACCTGCTGTCAGACTGTATAATAACTACCTGCTGTCAGACTGTATAATAACTACCTGCTGTCAGACTGTATAATAACTCTACCTGCTGTCAGACTGTATAATAACTACCTGCTGTCAGACTGTATAATAACTACCTGCTGTCAGACTGTATAATAACTACCTGCTGTCAGACTGTATAATAAATACCTGCTGTCAGACTGTATAATAACTACCTGCTGTCAGACTGTATAATAACTACCTGCTGTCAGACTATATAATAACTACCTGCTGTCAGACTGTATAATAACTACCTGCTGTCAGACTGTATAATAACTACCTGCTGTCAGACTGTATAATAACTACCTGCTGTCAGACTGTATAATAACTACCTGCTGTCAGACTGTATAATAACTACCTGCTGTCAGACTATATAATAACTACCTGCTGTCAGACTGTATAATAACTACCTGCTGTCAGACTGTATAGTAACTACCGGCTGTCAGACTATATAGTAACTACCTGCTGTCAGACTGTATAATAACTCTACCTGCTGTCAGACTATATAATAACTACCTGCTGTCAGACTATATAATAACTACCTCCTGTCAGACTGTATAATAACTACCTACTGTCAGACTATATAATAACTACCTGCTGTCAGACTATATAATAACTACCTGCTGTCAGACTGTATAATAACTACCTGCTGTCAGACTGTATAATAACTACCTGCTGTCAGACTGTATAATAACTACCTGCTGTCAGACTGTATAATAACTACCTGCTGTCAGACTGTATAATAACTACCTGCTGTCAGACTGTATAATAACTACCTGCTGTCAGACTGTATAATAAATACCTGCTGTCAGACTGTATAATAACTACCTGCTGTCAGACTGTATAATAACTACCTGCTGTCAGACTGTATAATAACTACCTGCTGTCAGACTGTATAATAACTACCTGCTGTCAGACTATATAATAACTACCTGCTGTCAGACT
Organism: Salvelinus alpinus; assembly: GCF_045679555.1. Taxonomy (NCBI): domain Eukaryota; kingdom Metazoa; phylum Chordata; class Actinopteri; order Salmoniformes; family Salmonidae; genus Salvelinus; species Salvelinus alpinus. The sequence goes on from NW_027256049.1 coordinate 22,516, forward strand.
ATATAATAACTACCTGCTGTCAGACTGTATAATAACTACCTGCTGTCAGACTGTATAATAACTACCTGCTGTCAGACTGTATAATAACTACCTGCTGTCAGACTGTATAATAACTACCTGCTGTCAGACTGTATAATAACTACCTGCTGTCAGACTATATAATAACTACCTGCTGTCAGACTGTATAATAACTACCTGCTGTCAGACTGTATAATAACTACCTGCTGTCAGACTGTATAATAACTACCTGCTGTCAGACTATATAATAACTACCTGCTGTCAGACTGTATAATAACTACCTGCTGTCAGACTGTATAATAACTACCTGCTGTCAGACTATATAATAACTCTACCTGCTGTCAGACTGTATAATAACTACCTGCTGTCAGACTGTATAATAACTACCTGCTGTCAGACTGTATAATAACTACCTGCTGTCAGACTGTATAATAACTACCTGCTGTCAGACTATATAATAACTACCTGCTGTCAGACTGTATAATAACTACCTGCTGTCAGACTGTATAATAACTACCTGCTGTCAGACTGTATAATAACTACCTGCTGTCAGACTATATAATAACTACCTGCTGTCAGACTGTATAATAACTACCTGCTGTCAGACTATATAATAACTACCTGCTGTCAGACTATATAATAACTCTACCTGCTGTCAGACTGTATAATAACTACCTGCTGTCAGACTGTATAATAACTACCTGCTGTCAGACTGTATAATAACTACCTGCTGTCAGACTGTATAATAACTACCTGCTGTCAGACTGTATAATAACTACCTGCTGTCAGACTATATAATAACTACCTGCTGTCAGACTATATAATAACTACCTGCTGTCAGACTGTATAATAACTACCTGCTGTCAGACTGTATAATAACTACCTGCTGTCAGACTGTATAATAACTACCTGCTGTCAGACTGTATAATAACTACCTGCTGTCAGACTGTATAATAACTACCTGCTGTCAGACTGTATAATAACTACCTGCTGTCAGACTATATAATAACTACCTGCTGTCAGACTGTATAACAACTCTACCTGCTGTCAGACTGTATAATAACTACCTGCTGTCAGACTGTATAATAACTACCTGCTGTCAGACTGTATAATAACTACCTGCTGTCAGACTATATAATAACTACCTGCTGTCAGACTGTATAATAACTACCTGCTGTCAGACTGTATAATAACTACCTGCTGTCAGACTGTATAATAACTACCTGCTGTCAGACTGTATAATAACTCTACCTGCTGTCAGACTGTATAATAACTACCTGCTGTCAGACTATATAATAACTACCTGCTGTCAGACTGTATAATAACTACCTGCTGTCAGACTGTATAGTAACTACCGGCTGTCAGACTATATAATAACTACCTGCTGTCAGACTGTATAATAACTCTACCTGCTGTCAGACTATATAATAACTACCTGCTGTCAGACTATATAATAACTACCTCCTGTCAGACTGTATAATAACTACCTACTGTCAGACTATATAATAACTACCTGCTGTCAGACTATATAATAACTACCTGCTGTCAGACTGTATAATAACTACCTGCTGTCAGACTGTATAATAACTACCTGCTGTCAGACTGTATAATAACTACCTGCTGTCAGACTGTATAATAACTCTACCTGCTGTCAGACTGTATAATAACTACCTGCTGTCAGACTGTATAATAACTACCTGCTGTCAGACTGTATAATAACTACCTGCTGTCAGACTGTATAATAAATACCTGCTGTCAGACTGTATAATAACTACCTGCTGTCAGACTGTATAATAACTACCTGCTGTCAGACTGTATAATAACTACCTGCTGTCAGACTGTATAATAACTACCTGCTGTCAGACTATATAATAACTACCTGCTGTCAGACTATATAATAACTACCTGCTGTCAGACTATATAATAACTACCTGCTGTCAGACTGTATAATAACTACCTGCTGTCAGACTGTATAATAACTACCTGCTGTCAGACTGTATAATAACTACCTGCTGTCAGACTGTATAATAACTACCTGCTGTCAGACTATATAATAACTACCTGCTGTCAGACTGTATAATAACTACCTGCTGTCAGACTGTATAATAACTACCTGCTGTCAGACTGTATAATAACTACCTGCTGTCAGACTATATAATAACTACCTGCTGTCAGACTGTATAATAACTACCTGCTGTCAGACTGTATAATAACTACCTGCTGTCAGACTGTATAATAACTCTACCTGCTGTCAGACTGTATAATAACTACCTGCTGTCAGACTGTATAATAACTACGTGCTGTCAGACTGTATAATAACTACCTGCTGTCAGACTGTATAATAAATACCTGCTGTCAGACTGTATAATAACTACCTGCTGTCAGACTGTATAATAACTACCTGCTGTCAGACTATATAATAACTACCTGCTGTCAGACTGTATAATAACTACCTGCTGTCAGACTGTATAATAACTACCTGCTGTCAGACTGTATAATAACTACCTGCTGTCAGACTGTATAATAACTACCTGCTGTCAGACTGTATAATAACTACCTGCTGTCAGACTATATAATAACTACCTGCTGTCAGACTGTATAATAACTACCTGCTGTCAGACTATATAATAACTACCTGCTGTCAGACTATATAATAACTCTACCTGCTGTCAGACTGTATAATAACTACCTGCTGTCAGACTGTATAATAACTACCTGCTGTCAGACTGTATAATAACTACCTGCTGTCAGACTGTATAATAACTACCTGCTGTCAGACTGTATAATAACTACCTGCTGTCAGACTGTATAATAAATACCTGCTGTCAGACTGTATAATAACTACCTGCTGTCAGACTGTATAATAACTACCTGCTGTCAGACTATATAATAACTACCTGCTGTCAGACTGTATAATAACTACCTGCTGTCAGACTGTATAATAACTACCTGCTGTCAGACTGTATAATAACTACCTGCTGTCAGACTGTATAATAACTACCTGCTGTCAGACTGTATAATAACTACCTGCTGTCAGACTATATAATAACTACCTGCTGTCAGACTGTATAATAACTACCTGCTGTCAGACTATATAATAACTACCTGCTGTCAGACTATATAATAACTCTACCTGCTGTCAGACTGTATAATAACTACCTGCTGTCAGACTGTATAATAACTACCTGCTGTCAGACTGTATAATAACTACCTGCTGTCAGACTGTATAATAACTACCTGCTGTCAGACTATATAATAACTACCTGCTGTCAGACTGTATAATAACTACCTGCTGTCAGACTGTATAATAACTACCTGCTGTCAGACTGTATAATAACTACCTGCTGTCAGACTGTATAATAACTACCTGCTGTCAGACTGTATAATAACTACCTGCTGTCAGACTATATAATAACTACCTGCTGTCAGACTGTATAACAACTCTACCTGCTGTCAGACTGTATAATAACTACCTGCTGTCAGACTATATAATAACTACCTGCTGTCAGACTGTATAATAACTACCTGCTGTCAGACTGTATAATAACTACCTGCTGTCAGACTGTATAATAACTACCTGCTGTCAGACTGTATAATAACTACCTGCTGTCAGACTGTATAATAACTACCTGCTGTCAGACTATATAATAACTACCTGCTGTCAGACTGTATAATAACTCTACCTGCTGTCAGACTGTATAATAACTACCTGCTGTCAGACTGTATAATAACTACCTGCTGTCAGACTGTATAATAACTACCTGCTGTCAGACTGTATAATAACTCTACCTGCTGTAAGACTGTATAATAACTACCTGCTGTCAGACTGTATAATAACTACCTGCTGTCAGACTGTATAATAACTACCTGCTGTCAGACTGTATAATAACTCTACCTGCTGTCAGACTGTATAATAACTACCTGCTGTCAGACTGTATAATAACTACCTGCTGTCAGACTATATAATAACTACCTGCTGTCAGACTGTATAATAACTCTACCTGCTGTCAGACTGTATAATAACTCTACCTGCTGTCAGACTGTATAATAACTACCTGCTGTCAGACTATATAATAACTACCTGCTGTCAGACTGTATAATAACTCTACCTGCTGTCAGACTGTATAATAACTCTACCTGCTGTCAGACTGTATAATAACTACCTGCTGTCAGACTGTATAATAACTCTACCTGCTGTCAGACTGTATAATAACTACCTGCTGTCAGACTGTATAATAACTACCTGCTGTCAGACTATATAATAACTACCTGCTGTCAGACTGTATAATAACTCTACCTGCTGTCAGACTGTATAATAACTACCTGCTGTCAGACTGTATAATAACTACCTGCTGTCAGACTGTATAATAACTACCTGCTGTCAGACTATATAATAACTCTACCTGCTGTCAGACTGTATAATAACTACCTGCTGTCAGACTGTATAATAACTACCTGCTGTCAGACTGTATAATAACTACCTGCTGTCAGACTGTATAATAACTACCTGCTGTCAGACTATATAATAACTACCTGCTGTCAGACTGTATAATAACTACCTGCTGTCAGACTGTATAATAACTACCTGCTGTCAGACTGTATAATAACTACCTGCTGTCAGACTATATAATAACTACCTGATGTCAGACTGTATAATAACTACCTGCTGTCAGACTGTATAATAACTACCTGCTGTCAGACTGTATAATAACTACCTGCTATCAGACTATATAATAACTACCTGCTGTCAGACTGTATAATAACTACCTGCTGTCAGACTGTATAATAACTACCTGCTGTCAGACTGTATAATAACTACCTGCTGTCAGACTGTATAATAACTACCTGCTGTCAGACTATATAATAACTACCTGCTGTCAGACTATATAATAACTACCTGCTGTCAGACTATATAATAACTACCTGCTGTCAGACTATATAATAACTACCTGCTGTCAGACTATATAATAACTACCTGCTGTCAGACTGTATAATAACTACCTGCTGTCAGACTGTATAATAACTCTACCTGCTGTCAGACTGTATAATAACTACCTGCTGTCAGACTGTATAATAACTCTACCTGCTGTCAGACTATATCATAACTACCTGCTGTCAGACTATATAATAACTACCTCCTGTCAGACTGTATAATAACTACCTACTGTCAGACTATATAATAACTACCTGCTGTCAGACTATATAATAACTACCTGCTGTCAGACTGTATAATAACTACCTGCTGTCAGACTGTATAATAACTACCTGCTGTCAGACTGTATAATAACTACCTGCTGTCAGACTGTATAATAACTCTACCTGCTGTCAGACTGTATAATAACTACCTGCTGTCAGACTGTATAATAACTACCTGCTGTCAGACTGTATAATAACTACCTGCTGTCAGACTGTATAATAAATACCTGCTGTCAGACTGTATAATAACTACCTGCTGTCAGACTGTATAATAACTACCTGCTGTCAGACTGTATAATAACTACCTGCTGTCAGACTGTATAATAACTACCTGCTGTCAGACTGTATAATAACTACCTGCTGTCAGACTATATAATAACTACCTGCTGTCAGACTGTATAATAACTCTACCTGCTGTCAGACTGTATAATAACTAACTGCTGTCAGACTGTATAATAACTACCTGCTGTCAGACTGTATAATAACTACCTGCTGTCAGACTGTATAATAAATACCTGCTGTCAGACTGTATAATAACTACCTGCTGTCAGACTGTATAATAACTACCTGCTGTCAGACTATATAATAACTACCTGCTGTCAGACTGTATAATAACTACCTGCTGTCAGACTGTATAATAACTACCTGCTGTCAGACTGTATAATAACTACCTGCTGTCAGACTGTATAATAACTACCTGCTGTCCGACTATATAATAACTACCTGCTGTCAGACTGTATAATAACTACCTGCTGTCAGACTGTATAATAACTACCTGCTGTCAGACTGTATAATAACTACCTGCTGTCAGACTATATAATAACTACCTGCTGTCAGACTGTATAATAACTACCTGCTGTCAGACTGTATAATAACTACCTGCTGTCAGACTATATAATAACTACCTGCTGTCAGACTATATAATAACTCTACCTGCTGTCAGACTGTATAATAACTACCTGCTGTCAGACTGTATAATAACTACCTGCTGTCAGACTGTATAATAACTACCTGCTGTCAGACTGTATAATAACTCTACCTGCTGTCAGACTGTATAATAACTACCTGCTGTCAGACTGTATAATAACTACCTGCTGTCAGACTGTATAATAACTACCTGCTGTCAGACTGTATAATAAATACCTGCTGTCAGACTGTATAATAAATACCTGCTGTCAGACTGTATAATAACTACCTGCTGTCAGACTATATAATAACTACCTGCTGTCAGACTGTATAATAACTACCTGCTGTCAGACTGTATAATAACTACCTGCTGTCAGACTGTATAATAACTACCTGCTGTCAGACTGTATAATAACTACCTGCTGTCAGACTGTATAATAACTACCTGCTGTCAGACTATATAATAACTACCTGCTGTCAGACTGTATAATAACTACCTGCTGTCAGACTGTATAATAACTACCTGCTGTCAGACTGTATAATAACTACCTGCTGTCAGACTGTATAATAACTACCTGCTGTCAGACTGTATAATAACTACCTGCTGTCAGACTATATAATAACTACCTGCTGTCAGACTGTATAATAACTCTACCTGCTGTCAGACTGTATAATAACTACCTGCTGTCAGACTGTATAATAACTACCTGCTGTCAGACTGTATAATAACTACCTGCTGTCAGACTGTATAATAACTCTACCTGCTGTAAGACTGTATAATAACTACCTGCTGTCAGACTGTATAATAACTACCTGCTGTCAGACTGTATAATAACTACCTGCTGTCAGACTGTATAATAACTCTACCTGCTGTCAGACTGTATAATAACTACCTGCTGTCAGACTGTATAATAACTACCTGCTGTCAGACTGTATAATAACTACCTGCTGTCAGACTGTATAATAACTCTACCTGCTGTCAGACTGTATAATAACTACCTGCTGTCAGACTATATAATAACTACCTGCTGTCAGACTATATAATAACTACCTGCTGTCAGACTGTATAATAACTACCTGCTGTCAGACTGTATAATAACTACCTGCTGTCAGACTGTATAATAACTACCTGCTGTCAGACTGTATAATAACTCTACCTGCTGTCAGACTGTATAATAACTACCTGCTGTCAGACTGTATAATAACTACCTGCTGTCAGACTGTATAATAACTACCTGCTGTCAGACTGTATAATAAATACCTGCTGTCAGACTGTATAATAACTACCTGCTGTCAGACTGTATAATAACTACCTGCTGTCAGACTGTATAATAACTACCTGCTGTCAGACTGTATAATAACTACCTGCTGTCAGACTGTATAATAACTACCTGCTGTCAGACTATATAATAACTACCTGCTGTCAGACTGTATAATAACTCTACCTGCTGTCAGACTGTATAATAACTACCTGCTGTCAGACTGTATAATAACTACCTGCTGTCAGACTGTATAATAACTACCTGCTGTCAGACTGTATAATAACTCTACCTGCTGTAAGACTGTATAATAACTACCTGCTGTCAGACTGTATAATAACTACCTGCTGTCAGACTGTATAATAACTACCTGCTGTCAGACTGTATAATAAATACCTGCTGTCAGACTGTATAATAACTACCTGCTGTCAGACTGTATAATAACTACCTGCTGTCAGACTATATAATAACTACCTGCTGTCAGACTGTATAATAACTACCTGCTGTCAGACTGTATAATAACTACCTGCTGTCAGACTGTATAATAACTACCTGCTGTCAGACTGTATAATAACTACCTGCTGTCCGACTATATAATAACTACCTGCTGTCAGACTGTATAATAACTACCTGCTGTCAGACTGTATAATAACTACCTGCTGTCAGACTGTATAATAACTACCTGCTGTCAGACTATATAATAACTACCTGCTGTCAGACTGTATAATAACTACCTGCTGTCAGACTATATAATAACTACCTGCTGTCAGACTATATAATAACTCTACCTGCTGTCAGACTGTATAATAACTACCTGCTGTCAGACTGTATAATAACTACCTGCTGTCAGACTGTATAATAACTACCTGCTGTCAGACTGTATAATAACTACCTGCTGTCAGACTGTATAATAACTACCTGCTGTCAGACTATATAATAACTACCTGCTGTCAGACTGTATAATAACTACCTGCTGTCAGACTGTATAATAACTACCTGCTGTCAGACTGTATAATAACTACCTGCTGTCAGACTGTATAATAACTACCTGCTGTCAGACTGTATAATAACTACCTGCTGTCAGACTATATAATAACTACCTGCTGTCAGACTGTATAATAACTCTACCTGCTGTCAGACTGTATAATAACTACCTGCTGTCAGACTGTATAATAACTACCTGCTGTCAGACTGTATAATAACTACCTGCTGTCAGACTATATAATAACTCTACCTGCTGTCAGACTGTATAATAACTACCTGCTGTCAGACTGTATAATAACTACCTGCTGTCAGACTGTATAATAACTACCTGCTGTCAGACTGTATAATAACTACCTGCTGTCAGACTATATAATAACTACCTGCTGTCAGACTGTATAATAACTACCTGCTGTCAGACTGTATAATAACTACCTGCTGTCAGACTGTATAATAACTACCTGCTGTCAGACTATATAATAACTACCTGCTGTCAGACTGTATAATAACTACCTGCTGTCAGACTGTATAATAACTACCTGCTGTCAGACTGTATAATAACTACCTGCTGTCAGACTATATAATAACTACCTGCTGTCAGACTGTATAATAACTACCTGCTGTCAGACTGTATAATAACTACCTGCTGTCAGACTGTATAATAACTACCTGCTGTCAGACTGTATAATAACTACCTGCTGTCAGACTATATAATAACTACCTGCTGTCAGACTATATAATAACTACCTGCTGTCAGACTATATAATAACTACCTGCTGTCAGACTATATAATAACTACCTGCTGTCAGACTATATAATAACTACCTGCTGTCAGACTGTATAATAACTACCTGCTGTCAGACTGTATAATAACTCTACCTGCTGTCAGACTGTATAATAACTACCTGCTGTCAGACTGTATAATAACTACCTGCTGTCAGACTGTATAATAACTACCTGCTGTCAGACTGTATAATAACTACCTGCTTTCAGACTGTATAATAACTACCTGCTGTCAGACTATATAATAACTACCTGCTGTCAGACTGTATAATAACTACCTGCTGTCAGACTGTATAATAACTACCTGCTGTCAGACTATATAATAACTACCTGCTGTCAGACTGTATAATAACTACCTGCTGTCAGACTGTATAATAACTACCTGCTGTCAGACTGTATAATAACTACCTGCTGTCAGACTATATAATAACTACCTGCTGTCAGACTATATAATAATCTACCTGCTGTCAGACTGTATAATAACTCTACCTGCTGTCAGACTATATAATAACTACCTGCTGTCAGACTATATAATAACTACCTGCTGTCAGACTGTAAAATAACTACCTGCTGTCAGACTGTATAATAACTCTACCTGCTGTCAGACTATATAATAACTACCTGCTGTCAGACTGTATAATAACTACCTGCTGTCAGACTGTATAATAACTACCTGCTGTCAGACTGTATAATAACTACCTGCTGTCAGACTGTATAATAACTACCTGCTGTCAGACTGTATAATAACTACCTGCTGTCAGACTGTATAATAACTACCTGCTGTCAGACTGTATAATAACTACCTGCTGTCAGACTGTATAATAATCTACCTGCTGTCAGACTGTATAATAACTCTACCTGCTTTCAGACTGTATAATAACTACCTGCTGTCAGACTGTATAATAACTACCTGCTGTCAGACTGTATAATAACTACCTGCTGTCAGACTGTATAATAACTACCTGCTGTCAGACTATATAATAACTCTACCTGCTGTCAGACTGTATAATAACTCTACCTGCTGTCAGACTGTATAATAACTACCTGCTGTCAGACTGTATAATAACTACCTGCTGTCAGACTGTATAATAACTACCTGCTGTCAGACTGTATAATAACTCTACCTGCTGTCAGACTGTATAATAACTACCTGCTGTCAGACTATATAATAACTACCTGCTGTCAGACTGTATAATAACTCTACCTGCTGTCAGACTGTATAATAACTACCTGCTGGCAGACTGTATAATAACTACCTGCTGTCAGACTGTATAATAACTACCTGCTGTCAGACTGTATAATAACTACCTGCTGTCAGACTGTATAATAACTACCTGCTGTCAGACTGTATAATAACTACCTGCTGTCAGACTGTATAATAACTCTACCTGCTGTCAGACTGTATAATAACTCTACCTGCTGTCAGACTGTATAATAACTACCTGCTGTCAGACTATATAATAACTACCTGCTGTCAGACTGTATAATAACTACCTGCTGTCAGACTGTATAGTAACTACCGGCTGTCAGACTATATAATAACTACCTGCTGTCAGACTGTATAATAACTCTACCTGCTGTCAGACTATATAATAACTACCTGCTGTCAGACTATATAATAACTACCTCCTGTCAGACTGTATAATAACTACCTACTGTCAGACTATATAATAACTACCTGCTGTCAGACTATATAATAACTACCTGCTGTCAGACTGTATAATAACTACCTGCTGTCAGACTGTATAATAACTACCTGCTGTCAGACTGTATAATAACTACCTGCTGTCAGACTGTATAATAACTACCTGCTGTCAGACTGTATAATAACTACCTGCTGTCAGACTGTATAATAACTACCTGCTGTCAGACTATATAATAACTACCTGCTGTCAGACTGTATAATAACTCTACCTGCTGTCAGACTGTATAATAACTACCTGCTGTCAGACTGTATAATAACTACCTGCTGTCAGACTGTATAATAACTACCTGCTGTCAGACTGTATAATAACTCTACCTGCTGTAAGACTGTATAATAACTACCTGCTGTCAGACTGTATAATAACTACCTGCTGTCAGACTGTATAATAACTACCTGCTGTCAGACTGTATAATAAATACCTGCTGTCAGACTGTATAATAACTACCTGCTGTCAGACTGTATAATAACTACCTGCTGTCAGACTATATAATAACTACCTGCTGTCAGACTGTATAATAACTACCTGCTGTCAGACTGTATAATAACTACCTGCTGTCAGACTGTATAATAACTACCTGCTGTCAGACTGTATAATAACTACCTGCTGTCCGACTGTATAATAACTACCTGCTGTCAGACTGTATAATAACTACCTGCTGTCAGACTGTATAATAACTACCTGCTGTCAGACTGTATAATAACTACCTGCTGTCAGACTATATAATAACTACCTGCTGTCAGACTGTATAATAACTACCTGCTGTCAGACTATATAATAACTACCTGCTGTCAGACTATATAATAACTCTACCTGCTGTCAGACTGTATAATAACTACCTGCTGTCAGACTGTATAATAACTACCTGCTGTCAGACTGTATAATAACTACCTGCTGTCAGACTGTATAATAACTACCTGCTGTCAGACTATATAATAACTCTACCTGCTGTCAGACTGTATAATAACTCTACCTGCTGTCAGACTGTATAATAACTACCTGCTGTCAGACTGTATAATAACTACCTGCTGTCAGACTGTATAATAACTACCTGCTGTCAGACTGTATAATAACTCTACCTGCTATCAGACTGTATAATAACTACCTGCTGTCAGACTGTATAATAACTACCTGCTGTCAGACTGTATAATAACTACCTGCTGTCAGACTGTATAATAACTACCTGCTGGCAGACTGTATAATAACTACCTGCTGTCAGACTGTATAATAACTACCTGCTGTCAGACTGTATAATAACTACCTGCTGTCAGACTATATAATAACTACCTGCTGTCAGACTGTATAATAACTACCTGCTGTCAGACTGTATAATAACTCTACCTGCTGTCAGACTGTATAATAACTCTACCTGCTGTCAGACTGTATAATAACTACCTGCTGTCAGACTATATAATAACTACCTGCTGTCAGACTGTATAATAACTACCTGCTGTCAGACTGTATAGTAACTACCGGCTGTCAGACTATATAATAACTACCTGCTGTCAGACTGTATAATAACTCTACCTGCTGTCAGACTATATAATAACTACCTGCTGTCAGACTATATAATAACTACCTCCTGTCAGACTGTATAATAACTACCTACTGTCAGACTATATAATAACTACCTGCTGTCAGACTATATAATAACTACCTGCTGTCAGACTGTATAATAACTACCTGCTGTCAGACTGTATAATAACTACCTGCTGTCAGACTGTATAATAACTACCTGCTGTCAGACTGTATAATAACTACCTGCTGTCAGACTGTATAATAACTACCTGCTGTCAGACTGTATAATAACTACCTGCTGTCAGACTATATAATAACTACCTGCTGTCAGACTGTATAATAACTCTACCTGCTGTCAGACTGTATAATAACTACCTGCTGTCAGACTGTATAATAACTACCTGCTGTCAGACTGTATAATAACTACCTGCTGTCAGACTGTATAATAACTCTACCTGCTGTAAGACTGTATAATAACTACCTGCTGTCAGACTGTATAATAACTACCTGCTGTCAGACTGTATAATAACTACCTGCTGTCAGACTGTATAATAAATACCTGCTGTCAGACTGTATAATAACTACCTGCTGTCAGACTGTATAATAACTACCTGCTGTCAGACTATATAATAACTACCTGCTGTCAGACTGTATAATAACTACCTGCTGTCAGACTGTATAATAACTACCTGCTGTCAGACTGTATAATAACTACCTGCTGTCAGACTGTATAATAACTACCTGCTGTCCGACTATATAATAACTACCTGCTGTCAGACTGTATAATAACTACCTGCTGTCAGACTGTATAATAACTACCTGCTGTCAGACTGTATAATAACTACCTGCTGTCAGACTATATAATAACTACCTGCTGTCAGACTGTATAATAACTACCTGCTGTCAGACTATATAATAACTACCTGCTGTCAGACTATATAATAACTCTACCTGCTGTCAGACTGTATAATAACTACCTGCTGTCAGACTGTATAATAACTACCTGCTGTCAGACTGTATAATAACTACCTGCTGTCAGACTGTATAATAACTACCTGCTGTCAGACTGTATAATAACTACCTGCTGTCAGACTATATAATAACTACCTGCTGTCAGACTGTATAATAACTACCTGCTGTCAGACTGTATAATAACTACCTGCTGTCAGACTGTATAATAACTACCTGCTGTCAGACTGTATAATAACTACCTGCTGTCAGACTGTATAATAACTACCTGCTGTCAGACTATATAATAACTACCTGCTGTCAGACTGTATAATAACTCTACCTGCTGTCAGACTGTATAATAACTACCTGCTGTCAGACTGTATAATAACTACCTGCTGTCAGACTGTATAATAACTACCTGCTGTCAGACTGTATAATAACTCTACCTGCTGTCAGACTGTATAATAACTACCTGCTGTCAGACTGTATAATAACTACCTGCTGTCAGACTGTATAATAACTACCTGCTGTCAGACTGTATAATAACTACCTGCTGTCAGACTATATAATAACTACCTGCTGTCAGACTGTATAATAACTACCTGCTGTCAGACTGTATAATAACTACCTGCTGTCAGACTGTATAATAACTACCTGCTGTCAGACTATATAATAACTACCTGCTGTCAGACTGTATAATAACTACCTGCTGTCAGACTGTATAATAACTACCTGCTGTCAGACTGTATAATAACTACCTGCTGTCAGACTATATAATAACTACCTGCTGTCAGACTGTATAATAACTACCTGCTGTCAGACTGTATAATAACTACCTGCTGTCAGACTGTATAATAACTACCTGCTGTCAGACTGTATAATAACTACCTGCTGTCAGACTATATAATAACTACCTGCTGTCAGACTATATAATAACTACCTGCTGTCAGACTATATAATAACTACCTGCTGTCAGACTATATAATAACTACCTGCTGTCAGACTATATAATAACTACCTGCTGTCAGACTGTATAATAACTACCTGCTGTCAGACTGTATAATAACTCTACCTGCTGTCAGACTGTATAATAACTACCTGCTGTCAGACTGTATAATAACTACCTGCTGTCAGACTGTATAATAACTACCTGCTGTCAGACTGTATAATAACTACCTGCTTTCAGACTGTATAATAACTACCTGCTGTCAGACTATATAATAACTACCTGCTGTCAGACTGTATAATAACTACCTGCTGTCAGACTGTATAATAACTACCTGCTGTCAGACTATATAATAACTACCTGCTGTCAGACTGTATAATAACTACCTGCTGTCAGACTGTATAATAACTACCTGCTGTCAGACTGTATAATAACTACCTGCTGTCAGACTATATAATAACTACCTGCTGTCAGACTATATAATAATCTACCTGCTGTCAGACTGTATAATAACTCTACCTGCTGTCAGACTATATAATAACTACCTGCTGTCAGACTATATAATAACTACCTGCTGTCAGACTGTAAAATAACTACCTGCTGTCAGACTGTATAATAACTCTACCTGCTGTCAGACTATATAATAATCTACCTGCTGTCAGACTGTATAATAACTCTACCTGCTGTCAGACTGTATAATAACTACCTGCTGTCAGACTGTATAATAATCTACATGCTGTCAGACTGTATAATAACTCTACCTGCTGTCAGACTGTATAATAACTACCTGCTGTCAGACTGTATAATAACTACCTGCTGTCAGACTGTATAATAACTACCTGCTGTCAGACTGTATAATAATCTACCTGCTGTCAGACTGTATAATAACTCTACCTGCTTTCAGACTGTATAATAACTACCTGCTGTCAGACTGTATAATAACTACCTGCTGTCAGACTGTATAATAACTACCTGCTGTCAGACTGTATAATAACTACCTGCTGTCAGACTGTATAATAATCTACCTGCTGTCAGACTGTATAATAACTCTACCTGCTTTCAGACTATATAATAACTACCTGCTGTCAGACTGTATAATAACTACCTGCTGTCAGACTGTATAATAACTACCTGCTGTCAGACTGTATAATAACTCTACCTGCTGTCAGACTGTATAATAACTACCTGCTGTCAGACTGTATAATAACTACCTGCTGTCAGACTGTATAATAACTACCTGCTGTCAGACTATATAATAACTACCTGCTGTCAGACTATATAATAACTACCTGCTGTCAGACTATATAATAACTACCTGCTGTCAGACTGTATAATAACTACCTGCTTTCAGACTGTATAATAACTACCTGCTGTCAGACTGTATAATAACTACCTGCTGTCAGACTGTATAATAACTACCTGCTGTCAGACTATATAATAACTACCTGCTGTCAGACTGTATAATAACTACCTGCTGTCAGACTGTATAATAACTACCTGCTGTCAGACTGTATAATAACTACCTGCTGTCAGACTGTATAATAACTCTACCTGCTATCAGACTGTATAATAACTACCTGCTGTCAGACTATATAATAACTACCTGCTGTCAGACTGTATAATAACTCTACCTGCTGTCAGACTGTATAATAACTACCTGCTGTCAGACTGTATAATAACTACCTGCTGTCAGACTGTATAATAACTACCTGCTGTCAGACTGTATAATAACTACCTGCTGTCAGACTATATAATAACTACCTGCTGTCAGACTGTATAATAACTACCTGCTGTCAGACTGTATAATAACTCTACCTGCTGTCAGACTGTATAATAACTCTACCTGCTGTCAGACTGTATAATAACTACCTGCTGTCAGACTATATAATAACTACCTGCTGTCAGACTGTATAATAACTACCTTCTGTCAGACTGTATAGTAACTACCGGCTGTCAGACTATATAATAACTACCTGCTGTCAGACTGTATAATAACTCTACCTGCTGTCAGACTATATAATAACTACCTGCTGTCAGACTATATAATAACTACCTCCTGTCAGACTGTATAATAACTACCTACTGTCAGACTATATAATAACTACCTGCTGTCAGACTATATAATAACTACCTGCTGTCAGACTGTATAATAACTACCTGCTGTCAGACTGTATAATAACTACCTGCTGTCAGACTGTATAATAACTACCTGCTGTCAGACTGTATAATAACTCTACCTGCTGTCAGACTGTATAATAACTACCTGCTGTCAGACTGTATAATAACTACCTGCTGTCAGACTGTATAATAACTACCTGCTGTCAGACTGTATAATAACTACCTGCTGTCAGACTGTATAATAAATACCTGCTGTCAGACTGTATAATAACTACCTGCTGTCAGACTGTATAATAACTACCTGCTGTCAGACTGTATAATAACTACCTGCTGTCAGACTGTATAATAACTACCTGCTGTCAGACTATATAATAACTACCTGCTGTCAGACTATATAATAACTACCTGCTGTCAGACTATATAATAACTACCTGCTGTCAGACTGTATAATAACTACCTGCTGTCAGACTGTATAATAACTACCTGCTGTCAGACTGTATAATAACTACCTGCTGTCAGACTGTATAATAACTACCTGCTGTCAGACTATATAATAACTACCTGCTGTCAGACTGTATAATAACTACCTGCTGTCAGACTGTATAATAACTACCTGCTGTCAGACTGTATAATAACTACCTGCTGTCAGACTATATAATAACTACCTGCTGTCAGACTGTATAATAACTACCTGCTGTCAGACTGTATAATAACTACCTGCTGTCAGACTGTATAATAACTCTACCTGCTGTCAGACTGTATAATAACTACCTGCTGTCAGACTGTATAATAACTACCTGCTGTCAGACTGTATAATAACTACCTGCTGTCAGACTGTATAATAAATACCTGCTGTCAGACTGTATAATAACTACCTGCTGTCAGACTATATAATAACTACCTGCTGTCAGACTGTATAATAACTACCTGCTGTCAGACTGTATAATAACTACCTGCTGTCAGACTGTATAATAACTACCTGCTGTCAGACTATATAATAACTACCTGCTGTCAGACTGTATAATAACTACCTGCTGTCAGACTGTATAATAACTACCTGCTGTCAGACTGTATAATAACTACCTGCTGTCAGACTATATAATAACTACCTGCTGTCAGACTGTATAATAACTACCTGCTGTCAGACTATATAATAACTACCTGCTGTCAGACTATATAATAACTCTACCTGCTGTCAGACTGTATAATAACTACCTGCTGTCAGACTGTATAATAACTACCTGCTGTCAGACTGTATAATAACTACCTGCTGTCAGACTGTATAATAACTACCTGCTGTCAGACTGTATAATAACTACCTGCTGTCAGACTATATAATAACTACCTGCTGTCAGACTGTATAATAACTACCTGCTGTCAGACTGTATAATAACTACCTGCTCTGCTGTCAGACTGTATAATAACTACCTGCTGTCAGACTGTATAATAACTACCTGCTGTCAGACTATATAATAACTACCTGCTGTCAGACTGTATAATAACTCTACCTGCTGTCAGACTGTATAATAACTACCTGCTGTCAGACTGTATAATAACTACCTGCTGTCAGACTGTATAATAACTACCTGCTGTCAGACTGTATAATAACTCTACCTGCTGTAAGACTGTATAATAACTACCTGCTGTCAGACTGTATAATAACTACCTGCTGTCAGACTGTATAATAACTACCTGCTGTCAGACTGTATAATAACTACCTGCTGTCAGACTATATAATAACTACCTGCTGTCAGACTGTATAATAACTACCTGCTGTCAGACTGTATAATAACTACCTGCTGTCAGACTGTATAATAACTACCTGCTGTCAGACTGTATAATAACTACCTGCTGTCAGACTGTATAATAACTCTACCTGCTGTCAGACTGTATAATAACTACCTGCTGTCAGACTGTATAATAACTACCTGCTGTCAGACTGTATAATAACTACCTGCTGTCAGACTGTATAATAACTACCTGCTGTCAGACTGTATAATAACTACCTGCTGTCAGACTGTATAATAACTACCTGCTGTCAGACTGTATAATAACTACCTGCTGTCAGACTGTATAATAACTACCTGCTGTCAGACTGTATAATAAATACCTGCTGTCAGACTGTATAATAACTACCTGCTGTCAGACTATATAATAACTACCTGCTGTCAGACTGTATAATAACTCTACCTGCTGTCAGACTGTATAATAACTACCTGCTGTCAGACTGTATAATAACTACCTGCTGTCAGACTGTATAATAACTACCTGCTGTCAGACTGTATAATAACTACCTGCTGTCAGACTATATAATAACTACCTGCTGTCAGACTGTATAATAACTACCTGCTGTCAGACTGTATAATAACTCTACCTGCTGTCAGACTGTATAATAACTCTACCTGCTGTCAGACTGTATAATAACTACCTGCTGTCAGACTATATAATAACTACCTGCTGTCAGACTGTATAATAACTACCTGCTGTCAGACTGTATAGTAACTACCGGCTGTCAGACTATATAATAACTACCTGCTGTCAGACTGTATAATAACTCTACCTGCTGTCAGACTATATAATAACTACCTGCTGTCAGACTATATAATAACTACCTCCTGTCAGACTGTATAATAACTACCTACTGTCAGACTATATAATAACTACCTGCTGTCAGACTATATAATAACTACCTGCTGTCAGACTGTATAATAACTACCTGCTGTCAGACTGTATAATAACTACCTGCTGTCAGACTGTATAATAACTACCTGCTGTCAGACTGTATAATAACTCTACCTGCTGTCAGACTGTATAATAACTACCTGCTGTCAGACTGTATAATAACTACCTGCTGTCAGACTGTATAATAACTACCTGCTGTCAGACTGTATAATAACTACCTGCTGTCAGACTGTATAATAAATACCTGCTGTCAGACTGTATAATAACTACCTGCTGTCAGACTGTATAATAACTACCTGCTGTCAGACTGTATAATAACTACCTGCTGTCAGACTGTATAATAACTACCTGCTGTCAGACTATATAATAACTACCTGCTGTCAGACTATATAATAACTACCTGCTGTCAGACTATATAATAACTACCTGCTGTCAGACTGTATAATAACTACCTGCTGTCAGACTGTATAATAACTACCTGCTGTCAGACTGTATAATAACTACCTGCTGTCAGACTGTATAATAACTACCTGCTGTCAGACTATATAATAACTACCTGCTGTCAGACTGTATAATAACTACCTGCTGTCAGACTGTATAATAACTACCTGCTGTCAGACTGTATAATAACTACCTGCTGTCAGACTATATAATAACTACCTGCTGTCAGACTGTATAATAACTACCTGCTGTCAGACTGTATAATAACTACCTGCTGTCAGACTGTATAATAACTCTACCTGCTGTCAGACTGTATAATAACTACCTGCTGTCAGACTGTATAATAACTACCTGCTGTCAGACTGTATAATAACTACCTGCTGTCAGACTGTATAATAAATACCTGCTGTCAGACTGTATAATAACTACCTGCTGTCAGACTATATAATAACTACCTGCTGTCAGACTGTATAATAACTACCTGCTGTCAGACTGTATAATAACTACCTGCTGTCAGACTGTATAATAACTACCTGCTGTCAGACTATATAATAACTACCTGCTGTCAGACTGTATAATAACTACCTGCTGTCAGACTGTATAATAACTACCTGCTGTCAGACTGTATAATAACTACCTGCTGTCAGACTATATAATAACTACCTGCTGTCAGACTGTATAATAACTACCTGCTGTCAGACTATATAATAACTACCTGCTGTCAGACTATATAATAACTCTACCTGCTGTCAGACTGTATAATAACTACCTGCTGTCAGACTGTATAATAACTACCTGCTGTCAGACTGTATAATAACTACCTGCTGTCAGACTGTATAATAACTACCTGCTGTCAGACTGTATAATAACTACCTGCTGTCAGACTATATAATAACTACCTGCTGTCAGACTGTATAATAACTACCTGCTGTCAGACTGTATAATAACTACCTGCTCTGCTGTCAGACTGTATAATAACTACCTGCTGTCAGACTGTATAATAACTACCTGCTGTCAGACTATATAATAACTACCTGCTGTCAGACTGTATAATAACTCTACCTGCTGTCAGACTGTATAATAACTACCTGCTGTCAGACTGTATAATAACTACCTGCTGTCAGACTGTATAATAACTACCTGCTGTCAGACTGTATAATAACTCTACCTGCTGTAAGACTGTATAATAACTACCTGCTGTCAGACTGTATAATAACTACCTGCTGTCAGACTGTATAATAACTACCTGCTGTCAGACTGTATAATAACTACCTGCTGTCAGACTATATAATAACTACCTGCTGTCAGACTGTATAATAACTACCTGCTGTCAGACTGTATAATAACTACCTGCTGTCAGACTGTATAATAACTACCTGCTGTCAGACTGTATAATAACTACCTGCTGTCAGACTGTATAATAACTCTACCTGCTGTCAGACTGTATAATAACTACCTGCTGTCAGACTGTATAATAACTACCTGCTGTCAGACTGTATAATAACTACCTGCTGTCAGACTGTATAATAACTACCTGCTGTCAGACTATATAATAACTACCTGCTGTCAGACTGTATAATAACTACCTGCTGTCAGACTGTATAATAACTACCTGCTGTCAGACTGTATAATAACTACCTGCTGTCAGACTGTATAATAACTACCTGCTGTCAGACTGTATAATAACTACCTGCTGTCAGACTGTATAATAAATACCTGCTGTCAGACTGTATAATAACTACCTGCTGTCAGACTATATAATAACTACCTGCTGTCAGACTGTATAATAACTACCTGCTGTCAGACTGTATAATAACTACCTGCTGTCAGACTGTATAATAACTACCTGCTGTCAGACTATATAATAACTACCTGCTGTCAGACTGTATAATAACTAGCTGCTGTCAGACTGTATAATAACTACCTGCTGTCAGACTGTATAATAACTACCTGCTGTCAGACTATATAATAACTACCTGCTGTCAGACTGTATAATAACTACCTGCTGTCAGACTATATAATAACTACCTGCTGTCAGACTATATAATAACTCTACCTGCTGTCAGACTGTATAATAACTACCTGCTGTCAGACTGTATAATAACTACCTGCTGTCAGACTGTATAATAACTACCTGCTGTCAGACTGTATAATAACTACCTGCTGTCAGACTGTATAATAACTACCTGCTGTCAGACTATATAATAACTACCTGCTGTCAGACTGTATAATAACTACCTGCTCTGCTGTCAGACTGTATAATAACTACCTGCTCTGCTGTCAGACTGTATAATAACTACCTGCTGTCAGACTGTATAATAACTACCTGCTGTCAGACTATATAATAACTACCTGCTGTCAGACTGTATAATAACTCTACCTGCTGTCAGACTGTATAATAACTACCTGCTGTCAGACTGTATAATAACTACCTGCTGTCAGACTGTATAATAACTACCTGCTGTCAGACTGTATAATAACTACCTGCTGTCAGACTATATAATAACTACCTGCTGTCAGACTGTATAATAACTACCTGCTGTCAGACTGTATAATAACTACCTGCTGTCAGACTGTATAATAACTACCTGCTGTCAGACTATATAATAACTACCTGCTGTCAGACTGTATAATAACTACCTGCTGTCAGACTGTATAATAACTACCTGCTGTCAGACTGTATAATAACTCTACCTGCTGTCAGACTGTATAATAACTACCTGCTGTCAGACTGTATAATAACTACCTGCTGTCAGACTGTATAATAACTACCTGCTGTCAGACTGTATAATAAATACCTGCTGTCAGACTGTATAATAACTACCTGCTGTCAGACTATATAATAACTACCTGCTGTCAGACTGTATAATAACTACCTGCTGTCAGACTGTATAATAACTACCTGCTGTCAGACTGTATAATAACTACCTGCTGTCAGACTATATAATAACTACCTGCTGTCAGACTGTATAATAACTACCTGCTGTCAGACTGTATAATAACTACCTGCTGTCAGACTGTATAATAACTACCTGCTGTCAGACTATATAATAACTACCTGCTGTCAGACTGTATAATAACTACCTGCTGTCAGACTATATAATAACTACCTGCTGTCAGACTATATAATAACTCTACCTGCTGTCAGACTGTATAATAACTACCTGCTGTCAGACTGTATAATAACTACCTGCTGTCAGACTGTATAATAACTACCTGCTGTCAGACTGTATAATAACTACCTGCTGTCAGACTGTATAATAACTACCTGCTGTCAGACTATATAATAACTACCTGCTGTCAGACTGTATAATAACTACCTGCTGTCAGACTGTATAATAACTACCTGCTCTGCTGTCAGACTGTATAATAACTACCTGCTGTCAGACTGTATAATAACTACCTGCTGTCAGACTATATAATAACTACCTGCTGTCAGACTGTATAATAACTCTACCTGCTGTCAGACTGTATAATAACTACCTGCTGTCAGACTGTATAATAACTACCTGCTGTCAGACTGTATAATAACTACCTGCTGTCAGACTGTATAATAACTCTACCTGCTGTAAGACTGTATAATAACTACCTGCTGTCAGACTGTATAATAACTACCTGCTGTCAGACTGTATAATAACTACCTGCTGTCAGACTGTATAATAACTACCTGCTGTCAGACTATATAATAACTACCTGCTGTCAGACTGTATAATAACTACCTGCTGTCAGACTGTATAATAACTACCTGCTGTCAGACTGTATAATAACTACCTGCTGTCAGACTGTATAATAACTACCTGCTGTCAGACTGTATAATAACTCTACCTGCTGTCAGACTGTATAATAACTACCTGCTGTCAGACTGTATAATAACTACCTGCTGTCAGACTGTATAATAACTACCTGCTGTCAGACTGTATAATAACTACCTGCTGTCAGACTATATAATAACTACCTGCTGTCAGACTGTATAATAACTACCTGCTGTCAGACTGTATAATAACTACCTGCTGTCAGACTGTATAATAACTACCTGCTGTCAGACTGTATAATAACTACCTGCTGTCAGACTGTATAATAACTACCTGCTGTCAGACTGTATAATAAATACCTGCTGTCAGACTGTATAATAACTACCTGCTGTCAGACTATATAATAACTACCTGCTGTCAGACTGTATAATAACTACCTGCTGTCAGACTGTATAATAACTACCTGCTGTCAGACTGTATAATAACTACCTGCTGTCAGACTATATAATAACTACCTGCTGTCAGACTGTATAATAACTAGCTGCTGTCAGACTGTATAATAACTACCTGCTGTCAGACTGTATAATAACTACCTGCTGTCAGACTATATAATAACTACCTGCTGTCAGACTGTATAATAACTACCTGCTGTCAGACTATATAATAACTACCTGCTGTCAGACTATATAATAACTCTACCTGCTGTCAGACTGTATAATAACTACCTGCTGTCAGACTGTATAATAACTACCTGCTGTCAGACTGTATAATAACTACCTGCTGTCAGACTGTATAATAACTACCTGCTGTCAGACTGTATAATAACTACCTGCTGTCAGACTATATAATAACTACCTGCTGTCAGACTGTATAATAACTACCTGCTCTGCTGTCAGACTGTATAATAACTACCTGCTCTGCTGTCAGACTGTATAATAACTACCTGCTGTCAGACTGTATAATAACTACCTGCTGTCAGACTATATAATAACTACCTGCTGTCAGACTGTATAATAACTCTACCTGCTGTCAGACTGTATAATAACTACCTGCTGTCAGACTGTATAATAACTACCTGCTGTCAGACTGTATAATAACTACCTGCTGTCAGACGGTATAATAACTCTACCTGCTGTAAGACTGTATAATAACTACCTGCTGTCAGACTGTATAATAACTACCTGCTGGCAGACTGTATAATAACTACCTGCTGTCAGACTGTATAATAACTACCTGCTGTCAGACTATATAATAACTACCTGCTGTCAGACTGTATAATAACTACCTGCTGTCAGACTGTATAATAACTACCTGCTGTCAGACTGTATAATAACTACCTGCTGTCAGACTGTATAATAACTACCTGCTGTCAGACTGTATAATAACTCTACCTGCTGTCAGACTGTATAATAACTACCTGCTGTCAGACTGTATAATAACTACCTGCTGTCAGACTGTATAATAACTACCTGCTGTCAGACTGTATAATAACTACCTGCTGTCAGACTATATAATAACTACCTGCTGTCAGACTGTATAATAACTACCTGCTGTCAGACTGTATAATAACTACCTGCTGTCAGACTGTATAATAACTACCTGCTGTCAGACTGTATAATAACTACCTGCTGTCAGACTGTATAATAACTACCTGCTGTCAGACTATATAATAACTACCTGCTGTCAGACTGTATAATAACTACCTGCTGTCAGACTGTATAATAACTACCTGCTGTCAGACTGTATAATAACTACCTGCTGTCAGACTGTATAATAACTACCTGCTGTCAGACTGTATAATAACTACCTGCTGTCAGACTATATAATAACTACCTGCTGTCAGACTGTATAATAACTCTACCTGCTGTCAGACTGTATAATAACTACCTGCTGTCAGACTGTATAATAACTACCTGCTGTCAGACTGTATAATAACTACCTGCTGTCAGACTGTATAATAACTCTACCTGCTGTCAGACTGTATAATAACTACCTGCTGTCAGACTGTATAATAACTACCTGCTGTCAGACTGTATAATAACTACCTGCTGTCAGACTGTATAATAACTACCTGCTGTCAGACTGTATAATAACTACCTGCTGTCAGACTATATAATAACTACCTGCTGTCAGACTGTATAATAACTACCTGCTGTCAGACTGTATAATAACTACCTGCTGTCAGACTGTATAATAACTACCTGCTGTCAGACTGTATAATAACTACCTGCTGTCAGACTGTATAATAACTACCTGCTGTCAGACTGTATAATAACTACCTGCTGTCAGACTGTATAATAACTACCTGCTGTCAGACTGTATAATAACTACCTGCTGTCAGACTGTATAATAACTACCTGCTGTCAGACTGTATAATAACTCTACCTGCTGTCAGACTGTATAATAACTACCTGCTGTCAGACTGTATAATAACTACCTGCTGTCAGACTGTATAATAACTACCTGCTGTCAGACTGTATAATAACTACCTGCTGTCAGACTATATAATAACTACCTGCTGTCAGACTGTATAATAACTACCTGCTGTCAGACTGTATAATAACTACCTGCTGTCAGACTGTATAATAACTCTACCTGCTGTCAGACTATATAATAACTACCTGCTGTCAGACTGTATAATAACTACCTGCTGTCAGACTGTATAATAACTACCTGCTGTCAGACTGTATAATAACTACCTGCTGTCAGACTGTATAATAACTACCTGCTGTCAGACTGTATAATAACTACCTGCTGTCAGACTGTATAATAACTCTACCTGCTGTCAGGTGTTCAGTCACGTACTTTGTGCTCTGGATTTTACATGAGTGTTCTGCCATTTTTTTGTCATGTAAATTCTGCATTTCTTCAGTTTTATCTGTTAGCAAGAATAAATAAACTCAAACAGCTTTCAGTCAGAGTTAGTAAAAGGTTAAGAGTGTGAGTGTTAGTTCACGAAATGGGAGGGGAGCTGTTGGATTATTTCAGATACTCTTTAAAGAGGGTTTCAGAAGAACGAGAGGAGCGGAAACCATGGGGAGAGAGAGAGAGGAGAGGGGGTGGAGAGAGAGAGGAGGGGGTGGAGGGAGGGAGAGAGAGGAGAGGGGGGAGAGAGAGGAGGGGGGAGAGGGGGTGGAGGGAGAGAGAGGTGGGGGGAGAGGGAGGGAGAGAGAGGAGAGGGGGTGGAGGGAGAAAGAGGAGAGGGGGTGGAGGGAGAGAGAGGAGGGGGAGAGAGAGAGAGGAGAGGGGGTGGAGAGAGGGAGAGGGGGTGGAGGGAGAGAGGAGAGGGGGTGGAGGGAGAGAGATGAGGGGGGAGAGAGAGAGAGGAGAGGGGGTGGAGGGAGAGAGAGGAGGAAATGGGGTGGAGGGAGAGAGAGGAGGGGGGAGAGGGAGAGAGACGGGGTGCGGGGGGGAAGAAACCACCTGAGACCTCCTGGAGAGCAGGCTGGCTGCTCCCACTCAGAGACAAAACAACTGAATGTTCCTCACAGTCACACACAGACTCCCCTTTCAATTAGATTCACAGGCACACTGAAGAATCATCAATTAACAACACATTGGAGACGTCAGATCATTCTGCACGTTCTACGTTCGCTTTGGGGATGAATTACCAATTTAGCCTGAACAACTTGATCCCAGTCGTCTCTCTGCTACAACCTCAGAGAGGAACAAGGGGAGGAGAGAGAGGAACAGAAAGGAAGAGAGGAGAGGAACAGAGGAGAGGAGAGGAACAGAAAGGAAGAGAGGTGAGGAACAGAAAGGAGGAGAGGAGAGGAACAGAATAATAAGAATAATATGTCTGAATTAACCTGACCTGTTTCCTCTACTGTAATAATAAGTCTGAATTAACCTGGCCTGTTTCCTCTACTGTAATAATAAGTCTGAATTAACCTGGCCTCGTTCCTCTACTTTAATAATAAGTCTGAATTAACCTGGCCTGTTTCCTCTACTGTAATAATAAGTCTGAATTAACCTGGCCTGTATCCTACTGTAATAATAAGTCTGAATTAACCTGGCCTGTTTACTGTAATAATAAGTCTGATTTAACCTGGCCTGTTTCCTCTACTATAATAATAAGTCTGAATTAACCTGGCCTGTTTCCTCTACTGTAATAATAAGTCTGAATTAACCTGGCCTGTTTCCTCTACTGTAATAATAAGTCTGAATTAACCTGGCCTGTTTCCTCTACTGTAATAATAAGTCTGAATTAACCTGCCTGTTTCCTCTACTGTAATAATACGTCTGAATTAACCTGCCTGTTTCCTCTACTGTAATAATAAGTCTGATTTAACCTGACCTGTTTCCTCTACTGTAATAATAAGTCTGAATTAACCTGCCTGTTTCCTCTACTGTAATAATAAGTCTGATTTAACCTGACCTGTTTCCTCTACTGTAATAAAAAGTCTGGTTTAACCTGGCCTGTTTCCTCTACTGTAATAAGAAGCAGTGGGTAGAGTGGCAGTTAAACAGGACAGTTAAACAGGACAGTTATACAGGACAGTTAAACAGGACAGTTATACAGGACAGTTATACAGGACAGTTATACAGGACAGTTAAACAGGACAGTTAAACAGGACAGTTATACAGGACAGTTAAACAGGACAGTTAAACAGGACAGTTAAACAGGACAGTTATAGAGGACAGTTAAACAGGACAGTAATACAGGACAGTTAAACAGGACAGTTATACAGGACAGTTAAACAGGACAGTTATACAGGACAGTTAAACAGGACAGTTAAACAGGACAGTTATACAGGACAGTTAAACAGGACAGTAATACAGGACAGTTAAACAGGACAGTTAAACAGGACAGTTAAACAGGACAGTTAAACAGGACAGTTATACAGGACAGTTATACAGGACAGTTAAACAGGACAGTTAAACAGGACAGTTAAACAGGACAGTTAAACAGGACAGTTAAACAGGACAGTTATACAGGACAGTTATACAGGACAGTTATACAGGACAGTTATACAGGACAGTTAAACAGGACAGTTAAACAGGACAGTTATACAGGACAGTTATACAGGACAGTTATACAGGACAGTTATACAGGACAGTTAAACAGGACAGTTATACAGGACAGTTATACAGGACAGTTATACAGGACAGTTATACAAGACAGTTAAACAGGACAGTTAAACAGGACAGTTATACAGGACAGTTATAAACAGGACAGTTATACAGGACAGTTATACAGGACAGTTATACAGGACAGTTATACAGGACAGTTAAACAGGACAGTTAAACAGGACAGTTATACAGGACAGTAATACAGGACAGTTATACAGGACAGTTATACAGGACAGTTATACAGGACAGTTATACAGGACAGTTATACAGGACAGTTATACAGGACAGTTAAACAGGACAGTTATACAGGACAGTTATACAGGACAGTTATACAGGACAGTTATACAGGACAGTTATACAGGACAGTTAAACAGGACAGTTAAACAGGACAGTTAAACAGGACAGTTATACAGGACAGTAATACAGGACAGTTATACAGGACAGTTATACAGGACAGTAATACAGGACAGTTATACAGGACAGTAATACAGGACAGTTATACAGGACAGTTATACAGGACAGTTATACAGGACAGTTATACAGGACAGTAATACAGGACAGTTATACAGGACAGTTATACAGGACAGTTAAACAGGACAGTTAAACAGGACAGTTATACAGGACAGTAATACAGGACAGTTATACAGGACAGTTATACAGGACAGTTATACAGGACAGTAATACAGGACAGTTATACAGGACAGTAATACAGGACAGTTATACAGGACAGTTATACAGGACAGTAATACAGGACAGTTATACAGGACAGTAATACAGGACAGTTATACAGGACAGTAATACAGGACAGTTATACAGGACAGTTATACAGGACAGTTATACAGGACAGTTAAACAGGACAGTTAAACAGGACAGTAATACAGGACAGTTATACAGGACAGTTATACAGGACAGTTATACAGGACAGTTATACAGGACAGTTATACAGGACAGTAATACAGGACAGTTATACAGGACAGTAATACAGGACAGTTATACAGGACAGTTATACAGGACAGTTATACAGGACAGTTAAACAGGACAGTTATACAGGACAGTAATACAGGACAGTAATACAGGACAGTTATACAGGACAGTTAAACAGGACAGTTATACAGGACAGTTAAACAGGACAGTTATACAGGACAGTTATACAGGACAGTTTTACAGGACAGTTATACAGGACAGTTAAACAGGACAGTTATACAGGACAGTTATACAGGACAGTTATACAGGACAGTAATACAGGACAGTTATACAGGACAGTTATACAGGACAGTTAAACAGGACAGTTAAACAGGACAGTTATACAGGACAGTAATACAGGACAGTTATACAGGACAGTTATACAGGACAGTTATACAGGACAGTTATACAGGACAGTAATACAGGACAGTTATACAGGACAGTAATACAGGACAGTTATACAGGACAGTTATACAGGACAGTAATACAGGACAGTTATACAGGACAGTAATACAGGACAGTAATACAGGACAGTTATACAGGACAGTTATACAGGACAGTTATACAGGACAGTTAAACAGGACAGTTAAACAGGACAGTTATACAGGACAGTAATACAGGACAGTTATACAGGACAGTAATACAGGACAGTTATACAGGACAGTAATACAGGACAGTTATCCAGGACAGTTATACAGGACAGTTATACAGGACAGTTATACAGGACAGTTAAACAGGACAGTTATACAGGACAGTAATACAGGACAGTAATACAGGACAGTTATACAGGACAGTTAAACAGGACAGTTATACAGGACAGTTAAACAGGACAGTTATACAGGACAGTTATACAGGACAGTTTTACAGGACAGTTATACAGGACAGTTAAACAGGACAGTTATACAGGACAGTTAAACAGGACAGTTATACAGGACAGTTATACAGGACAGTTAAACAGGACAGTTATACAGGACAGTTATACAGGACAGTTAAACAGGACAGTTAAACAGGACAGTTAAACAGGACAGTTATACAGGACAGTTAAACAGGACAGTTAAACAGGACAGTTAAACAGGACAGTTATACAGGACAGTTAAACAGGACAGTTATACAGGACAGTTAAACAGGACAGTTAAACAGGACAGTTAAACAGGACGGTTATACAGGACAGTTATACAGGACAGTTATACAGGACAGTTATACAGGACAGTTAAACAGGACAGTTAAACAGGACAGTTATAAACAGGACAGTTATACAGGACAGTAATACAGGACAGTTATACAGGACAGTTATACAGGACAGTTATACAGGACAGTTAAACAGGACAGTTAAACAGGACAGTTATACAGGACAGTAAAACAGGACAGTTAAACAGGACAGTTATACAGGACAGTAATACAGGACAGTTATACAGGACAGTTATACAGGACAGTTATACAGGACAGTTAAACAGGACAGTTAAACAGGACAGTTATACAGGACTGTTATACAGGACAGTTATACAGGACAGTTATACAGGACAGTTATACAGGACAGTTAAACAGGACAGTTAAACAGGACAGTTAAACAGGACAGTTATACAGGACAGTTATACAGGACAGTTATACAGGACAGTTATACAGGACAGTAATACAGGACAGTTATACAGGACAGTAATACAGGACAGTTATACAGGACAGTTATACAGGACAGTTATACAGGACAGTTATACAGGACAGTAATACAGGACAGTTATACAGGACAGTTATACAGGACAGTTAAACAGGACAGTTAAACAGGACAGTTATACAGGACAGTAATACAGGACAGTTATACAGGACAGTTATACAGGACAGTTATACAGGACAGTTATACAGGACACTAATACAGGACAGTTATACAGGACAGTAATACAGGACAGTTATACAGGACAGTAATACAGGACAGTTATACAGGACAGTAATACAGGACAGTTATACAGGACAGTAATACAGGACAGTTATACAGGACAGTTATACAGGACAGTTATACAGGACAGTTAAACAGGACAGTTATACAGGACAGTAATACAGGACAGTTATACAGGACAGTTATACAGGACAGTTATACAGGACAGTTATACAGGACAGTAATACAGGACAGTTATACAGGACAGTAATACAGGACAGTTATACAGGACAGTTATACAGGACAGTTTTACAGGACAGTTTTACAGGACAGTTATACAGGACAGTTAAACAGGACAGTTATACAGGACAGTTAAACAGGACAGTTATACAGGACAGTTATACAGGACAGTTATACAGGACAGTTATACAGGACAGTTAAACAGGACAGTTATACAGGACAGTAATACAGGACAGTTATACAGGACAGTTATACAGGACAGTTATACAGGACAGTTAAACAGGACAGTTAAACAGGACAGTTAAACAGGACAGTTATACAGGACAGTTAAACAGGACAGTTATACAGGACAGTTAAACAGGACAGTTAAACAGGACAGTTATACAGGACAGTTATACAGGACAGTTATACAGGACAGTTATACAGGACAGTTATACAGGACAGTTAAACAGGACAGTTAAACAGGACAGTTAAACAGGACAGTTATACAGGACAGTTAAACAGGACAGTTATACAGGACAGTTAAACAGGACAGTTAAACAGGACAGTTATACAGGACAGTTATACAGGACAGTTATACAGGACAGTTAAACAGGACAGTTAAACAGGACAGTTAAACAGGACAGTTATACAGGACAGTTATAAACAGGACAGTTATACAGGACAGTTATACAGGACAGTTATACAGGACAGTTATACAGGACAGTTATACAGGACAGTTAAACAGGACAGTTAAACAGGACAGTTATACAGGACAGTAATACAGGACAGTTATACAGGACAGTTATACAGGACAGTTATACAGGACAGTTAAACAGGAAAGTTAAACAGGACAGTTATACAGGACTGTTATACAGGACAGTTATACAGGACAGTTATACAGGACAGTTATACAGGACAGTTAAACAGGACAGTTAAACAGGACAGTTATACAGGACAGTTATACAGGACAGTTATACAGGACAGTTATACAGGACAGTAATACAGGACAGTTATACAGGACAGTAATACAGGACAGTTATACAGGACAGTTATACAGGACAGTTATACAGGACAGTTATACAGGACAGTAATACAGGACAGTTATACAGGACAGTTAAACAGGACAGTTAAACAGGACAGTTATACAGGACAGTAATACAGGACAGTTATACAGGACAGTTATACAGGACAGTTATACAGGACAGTTATACAGGACAGTAATACAGGACAGTTATACAGGACAGTAATACAGGACAGTTATACAGGACAGTTATACAGGACAGTAATACAGGACAGTTATACAGGACAGTAATACAGGACAGTTATACAGGACAGTTATACAGGACAGTTATACAGGACAGTTAAACAGGACAGTTAAACAGGACAGTTATACAGGACAGTAATACAGGACAGTTATACAGGACAGTTATACAGGACAGTTATACAGGACAGTAATACAGGACAGTTATACAGGACAGTAATACAGGACAGTTATACAGGACAGTTATACAGGACAGTTATACAGGACAGTTAAACAGGACAGTTATACAGGACAGTAATACAGGACAGTAATACAGGACAGTTATACAGGACAGTTAAACAGGACAGTTATACAGGACAGTTAAACAGGACAGTTATACAGGACAGTTATACAGGACAGTTTTACAGGACAGTTATACAGGACAGTTAAACAGGACAGTTATACAGGACAGTTAAACAGGACAGTTATACAGGACAGTTATACAGGACAGTTAAACAGGACAGTTATACAGGACAGTTATACAGGACAGTTAAACAGGACAGTTAAACAGGACAGTTAAACAGGACAGTTATACAGGACAGTTAAACAGGACAGTTAAACAGGACAGTTAAACAGGACAGTTAAACAGGACAGTTATACAGGACAGTTAAACAGGACAGTTATACAGGACAGTTAAACAGGACAGTTATACAGGACAGTTAAACAGGACAGTTATACAGGACAGTTATACAGGACAGTTATACAGGACAGTTAAACATGACAGTTAAACAGGACAGTTATACAGGACAGTTAAACAGGACAGTTATACAGGACAGTTATACAGGACAGTTAAACAGGACAGTTATACAGGACAGTTAAACAGGACAGTTAAACAGGACAGTTATACAGGACAGTTAAACAGGACAGTTAAACAGGACAGTTATACAGGACAGTTAAACAGGACAGTTAAACAGGACAGTAATACAGGACAGTTAAACAGGACAGTTAAACAGGACAGTTATACAGGACAGTTAAACAGGACAGTTAAACCGGACAGTTAAACAGGACAGTTATACAGGACAGTTAAACAGGACAGTTAAACAGGACAGTTATACAGGACAGTTATACAGGACAGTTAAACAGGACAGTTAAACAGGACAGTTAAACAGGACAGTTAAACAGGACAGTTTTATTGTAAGTCGCTCTGGATAAGAGCGTCTGCTAAATGACTTAAATGTAAATGTAAATGTATACAGGACAGTTATACAGGACAGTTAAACAGGACAGTTATACAGGACAGTTAAACAGGACAGTTATACAGGACAGTTATACAGGACAGTTAAACAGGACAGTTAAACAGGACAGTTAAACAGGACAGTTATACAGGACAGTTAAACAGGACAGTTAAACAGGACAGTTAAACAGGACAGTTAAACAGGACAGTTATACAGGACAGTTAAACAGGACAGTTATACAGGACAGTTATACAGGACAGTTATACAGGACAGTTAAACAGGACAGTTAAACAGGACAGTTAAACAGGACAGTTATACAGGACAGTTAAACAGGACAGTTATACAGGACAGTTATACAGGACAGTTATACAGGACAGTTATACAGGACAGTTAAACAGGACAGTTAAACAGGACAGTTATACAGGACAGTTAAACAGGACAGTTAAACAGGACAGTTATACAGGACAGTTAAACAGGACAGTTAAACAGGACAGTAATACAGGACAGTTAAACAGGACAGTTATACAGGACAGTTAAACAGGACAGTTATACAGGACAGTTAAACAGGACAGTTAAACAGGACAGTTATACAGGACAGTTAAACAGGACAGTTAAACAGGACAGTTAAACAGGACAGTTATACAGGACAGTTATACAGGACAGTTAAACAGGACAGTTAAACAGGACAGTTAAACAGGACAGTTAAACAGGACAGTTAAACAGGACAGTTAAACAGGACAGTTAAACAGGACAGTTATACAGGACAGTTAAACAGGACAGTTAAACAGGACAGTTATACAGGACAGTTAAACAGGACAGTTAAACAGGACAGTTATACAGGACAGTTATACAGGACAGTTAAACAGGACAGTTAAACAGGACAGTTAAACAGGACAGTTAAACAGGACAGTTATACAGGACAGTTATACATGACAGTTAAAAAGGACAGTTATACAGGACAGTTAAACAGGACAGTTAAACAGGACAGTTATACAGGACAGTTAAACAGGACAGTTAAACAGGACAGTTATAAACAGGACAGTTATACAGGACAGTTATACAGGACAGTTATACAGGACAGTTATACAGGACAGTTAAACAGGACAGTTAAACAGGACAGTTAAACAGGACAGTTATACAGGACAGTAATACAGGACAGTTATACAGGACAGTTATACAGGACAGTTATACAGGACAGTTAAACAGGACAGTTAAACAGGACAGTTATACAGGACAGTTATACAGGACAGTTATACAGGACAGTTATACAGGACAGTTAAACAGGACAGTTATACAGGACAGTTATACAGGACAGTTATACAGGACAGTTATACAGGACAGTTAAACAGGACAGTTAAACAGGACAGTTATACAGGACAGTTATACAGGACAGTTATACAGGACAGTAATACAGGACAGTTATACAGGACAGTAATACAGGACAGTTATACAGGACAGTTATACAGGACAGTTATACAGGACAGTTATACAGGACAGTTAAACAGGACAGTTAAACAGGACAGTTATACAGGACAGTAATACAGGACAGTTATACAGGACAGTTATACAGGACAGTTATACAGGACAGTAATACAGGACAGTTATACAGGACAGTTATACAGGACAGTAATACAGGACAGTTATACAGGACAGTTATACAGGACAGTTATACAGGACAGTAATACAGGACAGTTATACAGGACAGTAATACAGGACAGTTATACAGGACAGTTATACAGGACAGTTATACAGGACAGTTAAACAGGACAGTTAAACAGGACAGTTATACAGGACAGTAATACAGGACAGTTATACAGGACAGTTATACAGGACAGTTATACAGGACAGTAATACAGGACAGTTATACAGGACAGTTATACAGGACAGTTATACAGGACAGTTAAACAGGACAGTTATACAGGACAGTAATACAGGACAGTAATACAGGACAGTTATACAGGACAGTTAAACAGGACAGTTATACAGGACAGTTAAACAGGACAGTTATACAGGACAGTTATACAGGACAGTTTTACAGGACAGTTATACAGGACAGTTAAACAGGACAGTTATACAGGACAGTTATACAGGACAGTTATACAGGACAGTTAAACAGGACAGTTATACAGGACAGTTATACAGGACAGTTAAACAGGACAGTTAAACAGGACAGTTAAACAGGACAGTTATACAGGACAGTTAAACAGGACAGTTAAACAGGACAGTTAAACAGGACAGTTAAACAGGACAGTTATACAGGACAGTTAAACAGGACAGTTATACAGGACAGTTAAACAGGACAGTTATACAGGACAGTTAAACAGGACAGTTAAACAGGACAGTTATACAGGACAGTTATACAGGACAGTTAAACAGGACAGTTAAACAGGACAGTTATACAGGACAGTTAAACAGGACAGTTATACAGGACAGTTATACAGGACAGTTAAACAGGACAGTTATACAGGACAGTTATACAGGACAGTTAAACAGGACAGTTATACAGGACAGTTAAACAGGACAGTTAAACAGGACAGTTATACAGGACAGTTAAACAGGACAGTTAAACAGGACAGTTATACAGGACAGTTAAACAGGACAGTTAAACAGGACAGTAATACAGGACAGTTAAACAGGACAGTTAAACAGGACAGTTATACAGGACAGTTAAACAGGACAGTTAAACCGGACAGTTAAACAGGACAGTTATACAGGACAGTTAAACAGGACAGTTAAACAGGACAGTTATACAGGACAGTTATACAGGACAGTTAAACAGGACAGTTAAACAGGACAGTTATACAGGACAGTTAAACAGGACAGTTAAACAGGACAGTTATACAGGACAGTTATACAGGACAGTTAAACAGGACAGTTATACAGGACAGTTAAACAGGACAGTTATACAGGACAGTTATACAGGACAGTTAAACAGGACAGTTAAACAGGACAGTTAAACAGGACAGTTAAACAGGACAGTTATACAGGACAGTTAAACAGGACAGTTAAACAGGACAGTTATACAGGACAGTTAAACAGGACAGTTAAACAGGACAGTTAAACAGGACAGTTATACAGGACAGTTAAACAGGACAGTTAAACAGGACAGTTAAACAGGACAGTTATACAGGACAGTTATACAGGACAGTTAAACAGGACAGTTAAACAGGACAGTTATACAGGACAGTTAAACAGGACAGTTATACAGGACAGTTATACAGGACAGTTAAACAGGACAGTTATACAGGACAGTTAAACAGGACAGTTAAACAGGACAGTTAAACAGGACAGTTAAACAGGACAGTTATACAGGACAGTTAAACAGGACAGTTAAACAGGACAGTAATACAGGACAGTTAAACAGGACAGTTAAACAGGACAGTTATACAGGACAGTTAAACAGGACAGTTATACAGGACAGTTAAACAGGACAGTTAAACAGGACAGTTATACAGGACAGTTAAACAGGACAGTTATACAGGACAGTTAAACAGGACAGTTATACAGGACAGTTAAACAGGACAGTTAAACAGGACAGTTAAACAGGACAGTTAAACAGGACAGTTAAACAGGACAGTTATACAGGACAGTTATACAGGACAGTTAAACAGGACAGTTATACAGGACAGTTATACAGGACAGTTAAACAGGACAGTTAAACAGGACAGTTAAACAGGACAGTTAAACAGGACAGTTAAACAGGACAGTTATACAGGACAGTTATACAGGACAGTTAAACAGGACAGTTAAACAGGACAGTTATACAGGACAGTTAAACAGGACAGTTAAACAGGACAGTTAAACAGGACAGTTAAACAGGACAGTAATACAGGACAGTTAAACAGGACAGTTAAACAGGACAGTTAAACAGGACAGTTATACAGGACAGTTAAACAGGACAGTTATACAGGACAGTTAAACAGGACAGTTATACAGGACAGTTAAACAGGACAGTTAAACAGGACAGTTAAACAGGACAGTTAAACAGGACAGTTAAACAGGACAGTTATACAGGACAGTTAAACAGGACAGTTAAACAGGACAGTTATACAGGACAGTTATACAGGACAGTTAAACAGGACAGTTAAACAGGACAGTTAAACAGGACAGTTATACAGGACAGTTAAACAGGACAGTTAAACAGGACAGTTAAACAGGACAGTTATACAGGACAGTTAAACAGGACAGTTATACAGGACAGTTATACAGGACAGTTAAACAGGACAGTTAAACAGGACAGTTAAACAGGACAGTTATACAGGACAGTTAAACAGGACAGTTAAACAGGACAGTTAAACAGGACAGTTAAACAGGACAGTTAAACAGGACAGTTATACAGGACAGTTAAACAGGACAGTTAAACAGGACAGTTAAACAGGACAGTTATACAGGACAGTTAAACAGGACAGTTAAACAGGACAGTTAAACAGGACAGTTAAACAGGACAGTTAAACAGGACAGTTATACAGGACAGTTAAACAGGACAGTTAAACAGGACAGTTAAACAGGACAGTTAAACAGGACAGTTAAACAGGACAGTTATACAGGACAGTTAAACAGGACAGTTAAACAGGACAGTTATACAGGACAGTTATACAGGACAGTTATACAGGACAGTTAAACAGGACAGTTAAACAGGACAGTTAAACAGGACAGTTATACAGGACAGTTAAACAGGACAGTTATACAGGACAGTTAAACAGGACAGTTAAACAGGACAGTTATACAGGACAGTTAAACAGGACAGTTAAACAGGACAGTTAAACAGGACAGTTATACAGGACAGTTAAACAGGACAGTTAAACAGGACAGTAATACAGGACAGTTAAACAGGACAGTTATACAGGACAGTTAAACAGGACAGTTATACAGGACAGTTATACAGGACAGTTAAACAGGACAGTTAAACAGGACAGTTAAACAGGACAGTTATACAGGACAGTTAAACAGGACAGTTAAACAGGACAGTTATACAGGACAGTTAAACAGGACAGTTAAACAGGACAGTTAAACAGGACAGTTAAACAGGACAGTAATACAGGACAGTTAAACAGGACAGTTATACAGGACAGTTAAACAGGACAGTTATACAGGACAGTTATACAGGACAGTTAAACAGGACAGTTAAACAGGACAGTTAAACAGGACAGTTAAACAGGACAGTTATACAGGACAGTTAAACAGGACAGTTAAACAGGACAGTTATACAGGACAGTTATACAGGACAGTTAAACATGACAGTTATACAGGACAGTTAAACAGGACAGTTAAACAGGACAGTTATACAGGACAGTTAAACAGGACAGTTAAACAGGACAGTTAAACAGGACAGTTAAACAGGACAGTTAAACAGGACAGTTAAACAGGACAGTAATACAGGACAGTTAAACAGGACAGTTATACAGGACAGTTAAACAGGACAGTTATACAGGACAGTTATACAGGACAGTTAAACAGGACAGTTAAACAGGACAGTTAAACAGGACAGTTATACAGGACAGTTAAACAGGACAGTTAAACAGGACAGTTAAACAGGACAGTTAAACAGGACAGTTATACAGGACAGTTAAACAGGACAGTTAAACAGGACAGTTAAACAGGACAGTAATACAGGACAGTTAAACAGGACAGTTATACAGGACAGTTAAACAGGACAGTTATACAGGACAGTTATACAGGACAGTTAAACAGGACAGTTAAACAGGACAGTTAAACAGGACAGTTAAACAGGACAGTTATACAGGACAGTTAAACAGGACAGTTAAACAGGACAGTTAAACAGGACAGTTATACAGGACAGTTAAACAGGACAGTTAAACAGGACAGTTAAACAGGACAGTTAAACAGGACAGTTAAACAGGACAGTAATACAGGACAGTTAAACAGGACAGTTAAACAGGACAGTTATACAGGACAGTTAAACAGGACAG
Source organism: Salvelinus alpinus (assembly GCF_045679555.1). NCBI lineage: Eukaryota > Metazoa > Chordata > Actinopteri > Salmoniformes > Salmonidae > Salvelinus > Salvelinus alpinus. The sequence continues at coordinate 62,300 of NW_027256049.1, forward strand.
TTAAACAGGACAGTTATACAGGACAGTTATACAGGACAGTTATACAGGACAGTTATACAGGACAGTAATACAGGACAGTTATACAGGACAGTTATACAGGACAGTTATACAGGACAGTTATACAGGACAGTTAAACAGGACAGTTATACAGGACAGTTATACAGGACAGTTAAACAGGACAGTTATACAGGACAGTTAAACAGGACAGTTAAACAGGACAGTTATACAGGACAGTTATACAGGACAGTTTTACAGGACAGTTAAACAGGACAGTTAAACAGGACAGTTATACAGGACAGTTAAACAGGACAGTTAAACAGGACAGTTATACAGGACAGTTAAACAGGACAGTTATACAGGACAGTTAAACAGGACAGTTAAACAGGACAGTTATACAGGACAGTTAAACAGGACAGTTAAACAGGACAGTTATACAGGACAGTTATACAGGACAGTTAAACAGGACAGTTAAACAGGACAGTTATACAGGACAGTTAAACAGGACAGTTAAACAGGACAGTTAAACAGGACAGTTATACAGGACAGTTATACAGGACAGTTATACAGGACAGTTATACAGGACAGTTATACAGGACAGTTAAACAGGACAGTTATACAGGACAGTTATACAGGACAGTTAAACAGGACAGTTAAACAGGACAGTTATACAGGACAGTTATACAGGACAGTTAAACATGACAGTTATACAGGACAGTTAAACAGGACAGTTAAACAGGACAGTTAAACAGGACAGTTATACAGGACAGTTAAACAGGACAGTTAAACAGGACAGTTAAACAGGACAGTTATACAGGACAGTTAAACAGGACAGTAATACAGGACAGTTAAACAGGACAGTTAAACAGGACAGTTATACAGGACAGTTAAACAGGACAGTTATACAGGACAGTTATACAGGACAGTTAAACAGGACAGTTAAACAGGACAGTTAAACAGGACAGTTAAACAGGACAGTTAAACAGGACAGTTAAACAGGACAGTTAAACAGGACAGTTATACAGGACAGTTAAACAGGACAGTTAAACAGGACAGTTAAACAGGACAGTTATACAGGACAGTTAAACAGGACAGTTAAACAGGACAGTTAAACAGGACAGTTATACAGGACAGTTAAACAGGACAGTTAAACAGGACAGTAATACAGGACAGTTAAACAGGACAGTTAAACAGGACAGTTATACAGGACAGTTAAACAGGACAGTTAAACAGGACAGTTATACAGGACAGTTATACAGGACAGTTATACAGGACAGTTATACAGGACAGTAATACAGGACAGTTATACAGGACAGTTATACAGGACAGTTATACAGGACAGTTAAACAGGACAGTTATACAGGACAGTTATACAGGACAGTTATACAGGACAGTTATACAGGACAGTTAAACAGGACAGTTATACAGGACAGTTATACAGGACAGTTAAACAGGACAGTTATACAGGACAGTTAAACAGGACAGTTAAACAGGACAGTTATACAGGACAGTTAAACAGGACAGTTAAACAGGACAGTTATACAGGACAGTTATACAGGACAGTTTTACAGGACAGTTAAACAGGACAGTTATACAGGACAGTTAAACAGGACAGTTAAACAGGACAGTTATACAGGACAGTTAAAAAGGACAGTTATACAGGACAGTTAAACAGGACAGTTAAACAGGACAGTTATACAGGACAGTTAAACAGGACAGTTAAACAGGACAGTTAAACAGGACAGTTATACAGGACAGTTATACAGGACAGTTAAACAGGACAGTTAAACAGGACAGTTAAACAGGACAGTTATACAGGACAGTTATACAGGACAGTTATACAGGACAGTTATACAGGACAGTTAAACAGGACAGTTATACAGGACAGTTATACAGGACAGTTAAACAGGACAGTTATACAGGACAGTTAAACAGGACAGTTAAACAGGACAGTTAAACCGGACAGTTATACAGGACAGTTAAACAGGACAGTTAAACAGGACAGTTAAACAGGACAGTTAAACAGGACAGTTAAACAGGACAGTTATACAGGACAGTTAAACAGGACAGTTAAACAGGACAGTTAAACAGGACAGTTATACAGGACAGTTAAACAGGACAGTTATACAGGACAGTTAAACAGGACAGTTAAACAGGACAGTTATACAGGACAGTTATACAGGACAGTTATACAGGACAGTTATACAGGACAGTTAAACAGGACAGTTAAACAGGACAGTTAAACAGGACAGTTAAACCGGACAGTTATACAGGACAGTTAAACAGGACAGTTAAACAGGACAGTTAAACAGGACAGTTAAACAGGACAGTTATACAGGACAGTTAAACAGGACAGTTAAACAGGACAGTTATACAGGACAGTTAAACAGGACAGTTAAACAGGACAGTTATACAGGACAGTTAAACAGGACAGTTAAACAGGACAGTTAAACAGGACAGTTATACAGGACAGTTATACAGGACAGTTAAACAGGACAGTTAAACAGGACAGTTAAACAGGACAGTTATACAGGACAGTTATACAGGACAGTTATACAGGACAGTTATACAGGACAGTTAAACAGGACAGTTATACAGGACAGTTATACAGGACAGTTAAACAGGACAGTTATACAGGACAGTTAAACAGGACAGTTAAACAGGACAGTTAAACCGGACAGTTAAACAGGACAGTTATACAGGACAGTTAAACAGGACAGTTAAACAGGACAGTTAAACAGGACAGTTAAACAGGACAGTTATACAGGACAGTTATACAGGACAGTTAAACAGGACAGTTAAACAGGACAGTTATACAGGACAGTTAAACAGGACAGTTATACAGGACAGTTAAACAGGACAGTTAAACAGGACAGTTATACAGGACAGTTATACAGGACAGTTATACAGGACAGTTATACAGGACAGTTAAACAGGACAGTTAAACAGGACAGTTAAACCGGACAGTTATACAGGACAGTTAAACAGGACAGTTAAACAGGACAGTTATACAGGACAGTTAAACAGGACAGTTAAACAGGACAGTTAAACAGGACAGTTATACAGGACAGTTAAACAGGACAGTTAAACAGGACAGTTATACAGGACAGTTAAACAGGACAGTTAAACAGGACAGTTAAACAGGACAGTTATACAGGACAGTTAAACAGGACAGTTATACAGGACAGTTATACAGGACAGTTAAACAGGACAGTTAAACAGGACAGTTATACAGGACAGTTAAACAGGACAGTTAAACAGGACAGTTAAACAGGACAGTAATACAGGACAGTTAAACAGGACAGTTAAACAGGACAGTAATACAGGACAGTTAAACAGGACAGTTAAACAGGACAGTTATACAGGACAGTTATACAGGACAGTTATACAGGACAGTTATACAGGACAGTTAAACAGGACAGTTATACAGGACAGTTAAACAGGACAGTTAAACAGGACAGTTAAACAGGACAGTTATACAGGACAGTTAAACAGGACAGTTAAACAGGACAGTAATACAGGACAGTTAAACAGGACAGTTAAACAGGACAGTTAAACAGGACAGTTATACAGGACAGTTAAACAGGACAGTTAAACAGGACAGTTAAACAGGACAGTTAAACAGGACAGTTATACAGGACAGTTAAACAGGACAGTTAAACAGGACAGTTATACAGGACAGTTAAACAGGACAGTTATACAGGACAGTTATACAGGACAGTTATACAGGCCAGTTGGTTGCTGTTTCTCAGGGGCCTGGTGGTGCAGTTGCCTCTTTTTGCTACTTTATTGAGGAAACATGTACTGAGATATGTGGTTGTCCCACCTAGCTATCTGTAGATGAATGTACTGACTATGACTGTGATATGTGGTTGTCCCACCTGGCTATCTGTAGATGAATGTACTGAATATGACTGTGATATGTGGTTGTCCCACCTGGCTATCTGTAGATGAATGTACTGACTATGACTGTGATATGTGGTTGTCTCACCTAGCTATCTGAAGATGAATGTACTGACTATGACTGTGATATGTGGTTGTCTCACCTAGCTATCTGTAGATGAATGTACTGACTATGACTGTGATATGTGGTTGTCCCAGCTAGCTATCTGTAGATGAATGTACTGACTATGACTGAGATATGTGGTTGTCCCACCTAGATATCTGTAGATGAATGTACTGACTATGACTGTGATATGTGGTTGTCCCAGCTAGATATCTGTAGATGAATGTACTGACTATGATATGTGGTTGTCTCACCTTGCTATCTCGTGATGAATGCACTAACTAGAAGTTGTGTTGGATAAGAGCGTCTGCTAAATTACTCAAATGTAAACAGACTCTAAACAAACACGGTGACAGCAGGGAGATGAGACACTGGGGCCTCTCTAGATGTTTAACTCCTCTCTGCTTCGAACACGGTGACAGCAGGGAGATGAGACACTGGGGCCTCTCTAGATGTTTAACTCCTCTCTGCTTCGAACACGGTGACAGCAGGGAGATGAGACACTGGGGCCTCTCTAGATGTTTAACTCCTCTCTGCTTCGAACACGGTGACAGCAGGGAGATGAGACACTGGGACCTCTCTAGATGTTTAACTCCTCTCTGCTTCGAACACGGTGACAGCAGGGAGATGAGACACTGGGGCCTCTCTAGATGTTTAACTCCTCTCTGCTTCGAACACGGTGACAGCAGGGAGATGAGACACTGGGGCCTCTCTAGATGTTTAACTCCTCTCTGCTTCGAACACGGTGACAGCAGGGAGATGAGACACTGGGGCCTCTCTGGATGTTTAACTCCTCTCTGCTTCGAACACGGTGACAGCAGGGAGATGAGACACTGGGGCCTCTCTAGATGTTTAACTCCTCTCTGCTTCGAACACGGTGACAGCAGGGAGATGAGACACTGGGGCCTCTCTAGATGTTTAACTCCTCTCTGCTTCGAACACGGTGACAGCAGGGAGATGAGACACTGGGGCCTCTCTGGATGTTTAAATCCTCTCTGCTTCGAACACGGTGACAGCAGGGAGATGAGACACTGGGGCCTCTCTAGATGTTTAAATCCTCTCTGCTTCGAACACGGTGACAGCAGGGAGATGAGACACTGGGGCCTCTCTAGATGTTTAACTCCTCTCTGCTTCGAACACGGTGACAGCAGGGAGATGAGACACTGGGACCTCTCTAGATGTTTAACTCCTCTCTGCTTCGAACACGGTGACAGCAGGGAGATGAGACACTGGGGCCTCTCTGGATGTTTAAATCCTCTCTGCTTCGAACACGGTGACAGCAGGGAGATGAGACACTGGGGCCTCTCTAGATGTTTAACTCCTCTCTGCTTCGAACACGGTGACAGCAGGGAGATGAGACACTGGGGCCTCTCTAGATGTTTAACTCCTCTCTGCTTCGAACACGGTGACAGCAGGGAGATGAGACACTGGGGCCTCTCTAGATGTTTAACTCCTCTCTGCTTCGAACACGGTGACAGCAGGGAGATGAGACACTGGGGCCTCTCTAGATGTTTAATTCCTCTCTGCTTCGAACACGGTGACAGCAGGGAGATGAGACACTGGGGCCTCTCTAGATGTTTAACTCCTCTCTGCTTCGAACACGGTGACAGCAGGGAGATGAGACACTGGGGCCTCTCTGGATGTTTAACTCCTCTCTGCTTCGAACACGGTGACAGCAGGGAGATGAGACACTGGGGCCTCTCTAGATGTTTAACTCCTCTCTGCTTCGAACACGGTGACAGCAGGGAGATGAGACACTGGGGCCTCTCTAGATGTTTAACTCCTCTCTGCTTCGAACACGGTGACAGCAGGGAGATGAGACACTGGGGCCTCTCTAGATGTTTAACTCCTCTCTGCTTCGAACACGGTGACAGCAGGGAGATGAGACACTGGGGCCTCTCTAGATGTTTAACTCCTCTCTGCTTCGAACACGGTGACAGCAGGGAGATGAGACACTGGGACCTCTCTGGATGTTTAACTCCTCTCTGCTTCGAACACTGTGACAGCAGGGAGATGAGACACTGGGGCCTCTCTAGATGTTTAACTCCTCTCTGCTTCGAACACGGTGACAGCAGGGAGATGAGACACTGGGGCCTCTCTAGATGTTTAACTCCTCTCTGCTTCGAACACGGTGACAGCAGGGAGATGAGACACTGGGGCCTCTCTAGATGTTTAACTCCTCTCTGCTTCGAACACGGTGACAGCAGGGAGATGAGACACTGGGGCCTCTCTAGATGTTTAACTCCTCTCTGCTTCGAACACGGTGACAGCAGGGAGATGAGACACTGGGGCCTCTCTAGATGTTTAACTCCTCTCTGCTTCGAACACGGTGACAGCAGGGAGATGAGACACTGGGGCCTCTCTAGATGTTTAACTCCTCTCTGCTTCGAACACGGTGACAGCAGGGAGATGAGACACTGGGACCTCTCTAGATGTTTAACTCCTCTCTGCTTCGAACACGGTGACAGCAGGGAGATGAGACACTGGGGCCTCTCTAGATGTTTAACTCCTCTCTGCTTCGAACACGGTGACAGCAGGGAGATGAGACACTGGGGCCTCTCTAGATGTTTAACTCCTCTCTGCTCGTCGTTTTATCCACATTAGCGCCTGTCAATAAGAGACGCGTCCGTCGAGACCCAGATTGTTGTCTTCGACGTTTTGTGTTTTTGTAAAACGCGATTAATAATGTAGGATTCTGTATTGTGAAGTGCTCTGTCATCCCGACAGACTGATGCTCTCAGAGATGCTTTGTCTCGTAGAATATTTTCTGCTCCAGAATATCGAAGCGTTTTAATCTCTCAGACTGTCTGCAAAGAGAGATATTATTGTGAAAATGAATAAGTCAAGGTTTAAATGAAGGGCGTGTTAAAGACAACGATATCATTAGGGGGCCAAAGATATGGTCAGCAGACTGCTAGTCATGGATTTATCTACTGTAACTAGTAAAGATATGGCCAGCAGACTGCTAGTCATGGATTTATCTACTGTAACTAGTAAAGATATGGCCAGCAGACTGCTAGTCATGGATTTATCTACTGTAACTAGTAAAGATATGGCCAGCAGACTGCTAGTCATGGATTTATCTACTGTAACTAGTAAAGATATGGTCAGCAGACTGCTAGTCATGGATTTATCTACTGTAACTAGTAAAGATATGGTCAGCAGACTGCTAGTCGTGGATTTATCTACTGTAACTAGTAAAGATATGGTCAGCAGACTGCTAGTCGTGGATTTATCTACTGTAACTAGTAAAGATATGGCCAGCAGACTGCTAGTCATGGATTTATCTACTGTAACTAGTAAAGATATGGCCAGCAGACTGCTAGTCATGGATTTATCTACTGTAACTAGTAAAGATATGGTCAGCAGACTGCTAGTCATGGATTTATCTACTGTAACTAGTAAAGATATGGCCAGCAGACTGCTAGTCATGGATTTATCTACTGTAACTAGTAAAGATATGGTCAGCAGACTGCTAGTCATGGATTTATCTACTGTAACTAGTAAAGATATGGCCAGCAGACTGCTAGTCGTGGATTTATCTACTGTAACTAGTAAAGATATGGTCAGCAGACTGCTAGTCGTGGATTTATCTACTGTAACTAGTAAAGATATGGTCAGCAGACTGCTAGTCGTGGATTTATCTACTGTAACTAGTAAAGATATGGTCAGCAGACTGCTAGTCGTGGATTTATCTACTGTAACTAGTAAAGATATGGTCAGCAGACTGCTAGTCATGGATTTATCTACTGTAACTAGTAAAGATATGGTCAGCAGACTGCTAGTCGTGGATTTATCTACTGTAACTAGTAAAGATATGGCCAGCAGACTGCTAGTCATGGATTTATCTACTGTAACTAGTAAAGATATGGTCAGCAGACTGCTAGTCGTGGATTTATCTACTGTAACTAGTAAAGATATGGCCAGCAGACTGCTAGTCATGGATTTATCTACTGTAACTAGTAAAGATATGGTCAGCAGACTGCTAGTCATGGATTTATCTACTATAACTAGTAAAGATATGGTCAGCAGACTGCTAGTCATGGATTTATCTACTGTAACTAGTAAAGATATGGTCAGCAGACTGCTAGTCATGGATTTATCTACTGTAACTAGTAAAGATATGGTCAGCAGACTGCTAGTCATGGATTTATCTACTATAACTAGTAAAGATATGGTCAGCAGACTGCTAGTCATGGATTTATCTACTGTAACTAGTAAAGATATGGTCAGCAGACTGCTAGTCATGGATTTATCTACTGTAACTAGTAAAGATATGGTCAGCAGACTGCTAGTCATGGATTTATCTACTATAACTAGTAAAGATATGGTCAGCAGACTGCTAGTCATGGATTTATCTACTGTAACTAGTAAAGATATGGTCAGCAGACTGCTAGTCATGGATTTATCTACTGTAACTAGTAAAGATATGGTCAGCAGACTGCTAGTCATGGATTTATCTACTGTAACTAGTAAAGATATGGTCAGCAGACTGCTAGTCATGGATTTATCTACTGTAACTAGTAAAGATATGGCCAGCAGACTGCTAGTCATGGATTTATCTACTGTAACTAGTAAAGATATGGTCAGCAGACTGCTAGTCGTGGATTTATCTACTATAACTAGTAAAGATATGGTCAGCAGACTGCTAGTCGTGGATTTATCTACTGTAACTAGTAAAGATATGGTCAGCAGACTGCTAGTCATGGATTTATCTACTGTAACTAGTAAAGATATGGCCAGCAGACTGCTAGTCGTGGATTTATCTACTGTAACTAGTAAAGATATGGTCAGCAGACTGCTAGTCGTGGATTTATCTACTGTAACTAGTAAAGATATGGTCAGCAGACTGCTAGTCATGGATTTATCTACTGTAACTAGTAAAGATATGGTCAGCAGACTGCTAGTCGTGGATTTATCTACTGTAACTAGTAAAGATATGGTCAGCAGACTGCTAGTCGTGGATTTATCTACTGTAACTAGTAAAGATATGGCCAGCAGACTGCTAGTCGTGGATTTATCTACTGTAACTAGTAAAGATATGGTCAGCAGACTGCTAGTCGTGGATTTATCTACTGTAACTAGTAAAGATATGGTCAGCAGACTGCTAGTCATGGATTTATCTACTGTAACTAGTAAAGATATGGTCAGCAGACTGCTAGTCGTGGATTTATCTACAGTAACTAGTAAAGATATGGTCAGCAGACTGCTAGTCATGGATTTATCTACTGTAACTAGTAAAGATATGGTCAGCAGACTGCTAGTCATGGATTTATCTACTGTAACTAGTAAAGATATGGTCAGCAGACTGCTAGTCATGGATTTATCTACTGTAACTAGTAAAGATATGGTCAGCAGACTGCTAGTCATGGATTTATCTACTGTAACTAGTAAAGATATGGCCAGCAGACTGCTAGTCGTGGATTTATCTACTGTAACTAGTAAAGATATGGCCAGCAGACTGCTAGTCATGGATTTATCTACTGTAACTAGTAAAGATATGGTCAGCAGACTGCTAGTCATGGATTTATCTACTGTAACTAGTAAAGATATGGTCAGCAGACTGCTAGTCGTGGATTTATCTACTGTAACTAGTAAAGATATGGCCAGCAGACTGCTAGTCGTGGATTTATCTACTGTAACTAGTAAAGATATGGCCAGCAGACTGCTAGTCATGGATTTATCTACTGTAACTAGTAAAGATATGGTCAGCAGACTGCTAGTCGTGGATTTATCTACTGTAACTAGTAAAGATATGGCCAGCAGACTGCTAGTCATGGATTTATCTACTGTAACTAGTAAAGATATGGTCAGCAGACTGCTAGTCATGGATTTATCTACTGTAACTAGTAAAGATATGGCCAGCAGACTGCTAGTCGTGGATTTATCTACTGTAACTAGTAAAGATATGGCCAGCAGACTGCTAGTCGTGGATTTATCTACTGTAACTAGTAAAGATATGGTCAGCAGACTGCTAGTCATGGATTTATCTACTGTAACTAGTAAAGATATGGCCAGCAGACTGCTAGTCATGGATTTATCTACTGTAACTAGTAAAGATATGGCCAGCAGACTGCTAGTCGTGGATTTATCTACTGTAACTAGTAAAGATATGGTCAGCAGACTGCTAGTCGTGGATTTATCTACTGTAACTAGTAAAGATATGGTCAGCAGACTGCTAGTCGTGGATTTATCTACTGTAACTAGTAAAGATATGGTCAGCAGACTGCTAGTCATGGATTTATCTACTGTAACTAGTAAAGATATGGCCAGCAGACTGCTAGTCATGGATTTATCTACTGTAACTAGTAAAGATATGGTCAGCAGACTGCTAGTCATGGATTTATCTACTGTAACTAGTAAAGATATGGTCAGCAGACTGCTAGTCATGGATTTATCTACTGTAACTAGTAAAGATATGGTCAGCAGACTGCTAGTCATGGATTTATCTACTGTAACTAGTAAAGATATGGTCAGCAGACTGCTAGTCATGGATTTATCTACTGTAACTAGTAAAGATATGGCCAGCAGACTGCTAGTCGTGGATTTATCTACTGTAACTAGTAAAGATATGGTCAGCAGACTGCTAGTCATGGATTTATCTACTGTAACTAGTAAAGATATGGTCAGCAGACTGCTAGTCGTGGATTTATCTACTGTAACTAGTAAAGATATGGTCAGCAGACTGCTAGTCATGGATTTATCTACTGTAACTAGTAAAGATATGGCCAGCAGACTGCTAGTCATGGATTTATCTACTGTAACTAGTAAAGATATGGTCAGCAGACTGCTAGTCGTGGATTTATCTACTGTAACTAGTAAAGATATGGTCAGCAGACTGCTAGTCATGGATTTATCTACTGTAACTAGTAAAGATATGGTCAGCAGACTGCTAGTCGTGGATTTATCTACTGTAACTAGTAAAGATATGGCCAGCAGACTGCTAGTCATGGATTTATCTACTGTAACTAGTAAAGATATGGTCAGCAGACTGCTAGTCATGGATTTATCTACTGTAACTAGTAAAGATATGGTCAGCAGACTGCTAGTCATGGATTTATCTACTGTAACTAGTAAAGATATGGTCAGCAGACTGCTAGTCATGGATTTATCTACTGTAACTAGTAAAGATATGGTCAGCAGACTGCTAGTCATGGATTTATCTACTGTAACTAGTAAAGATATGGTCAGCAGACTGCTAGTCGTGGATTTATCTACTGTAACTAGTAAAGATATGGTCAGCAGACTGCTAGTCATGGATTTATCTACTGTAACTAGTAAAGATATGGCCAGCAGACTGCTAGTCATGGATTTATCTACTGTAACTAGTAAAGATATGGTCAGCAGACTGCTAGTCATGGATTTATCTACTGTAACTAGTAAAGATATGGTCAGCAGACTGCTAGTCATGGATTTATCTACTGTAACTAGTAAAGATATGGTCAGCAGACTGCTAGTCATGGATTTATCTACTGTAACTAGTAAAGATATGGTCAGCAGACTGCTAGTCATGGATTTATCTACTGTAACTAGTAAAGATATGGTCAGCAGACTGCTAGTCATGGATTTATCTACTGTAACTAGTAAAGATATGGCCAGCAGACTGCTAGTCATGGATTTATCTACTGTAACTAGTAAAGATATGGTCAGCAGACTGCTAGTCATGGATTTATCTACTGTAACTAGTAAAGATATGGTCAGCAGACTGCTAGTCGTGGATTTATCTACTGTAACTAGTAAAGATATGGTCAGCAGACTGCTAGTCGTGGATTTATCTACTGTAACTAGTAAAGATATGGTCAGCAGACTGCTAGTCATGGATTTATCTACTGTAACTAGTAAAGATATGGTCAGCAGACTGCTAGTCGTGGATTTATCTACTGTAACTAGTAAAGATATGGTCAGCAGACTGCTAGTCATGGATTTATCTACTGTAACTAGTAAAGATATGGTCAGCAGACTGCTAGTCGTGGATTTATCTACTGTAACTAGTAAATATATAGTCAGCAGACTGCTAGTCGTGGATTTATCTACTGTAACTAGTAAATATATGGTCAGCAGACTGCTAGTCGTGGATTTATCTACTGTAACTAGTAAAGATATGGTCAGCAGACTGCTAGTCGTGGATTTATCTACTGTAACTAGTAAAGATATGGTCAGCAGACTGCTAGTCATGGATTTATCTACTATAACTAGTAAAGATATGGCCAGCAGACTGCTAGTCATGGATTTATCTACTATAACTAGTAAAGATATGGTCAGCAGACTGCTAGTCATGGATTTATCTACTGTAACTAGTAAAGATATGGTCAGCAGACTGCTAGTCATGGATTTATCTACTGTAACTAGTAAAGATATGGTCAGCAGACTGCTAGTCGTGGATTTATCTACTGTAACTAGTAAAGATATGGTCAGCAGACTGCTAGTCATGGATTTATCTACTGTAACTAGTAAAGATATGGTCAGCAGACTGCTAGTCATGGATTTATCTACTATAACTAGTAAAGATATGGTCAGCAGACTGCTAGTCATGGATTTATCTACTGTAACTAGTAAAGATATGGTCAGCAGACTGCTAGTCATGGATTTATCTACTGTAACTAGTAAAGATATGGTCAGCAGACTGCTAGTCATGGATTTATCTACTATAACTAGTAAAGATATGGTCAGCAGACTGCTAGTCATGGATTTATCTACTGTAACTAGTAAAGATATGGTCAGCAGACTGCTAGTCATGGATTTATCTACTGTAACTAGTAAAGATATGGTCAGCAGACTGCTAGTCATGGATTTATCTACTATAACTAGTAAAGATATGGTCAGCAGACTGCTAGTCATGGATTTATCTACTGTAACTAGTAAAGATATGGTCAGCAGACTGCTAGTCATGGATTTATCTACTGTAACTAGTAAAGATATGGTCAGCAGACTGCTAGTCATGGATTTATCTACTGTAACTAGTAAAGATATGGTCAGCAGACTGCTAGTCATGGATTTATCTACTGTAACTAGTAAAGATATGGCCAGCAGACTGCTAGTCATGGATTTATCTACTGTAACTAGTAAAGATATGGTCAGCAGACTGCTAGTCGTGGATTTATCTACTATAACTAGTAAAGATATGGTCAGCAGACTGCTAGTCGTGGATTTATCTACTGTAACTAGTAAAGATATGGTCAGCAGACTGCTAGTCATGGATTTATCTACTGTAACTAGTAAAGATATGGCCAGCAGACTGCTAGTCGTGGATTTATCTACTGTAACTAGTAAAGATATGGTCAGCAGACTGCTAGTCGTGGATTTATCTACTGTAACTAGTAAAGATATGGTCAGCAGACTGCTAGTCATGGATTTATCTACTGTAACTAGTAAAGATATGGTCAGCAGACTGCTAGTCGTGGATTTATCTACTGTAACTAGTAAAGATATGGTCAGCAGACTGCTAGTCGTGGATTTATCTACTGTAACTAGTAAAGATATGGCCAGCAGACTGCTAGTCGTGGATTTATCTACTGTAACTAGTAAAGATATGGTCAGCAGACTGCTAGTCGTGGATTTATCTACTGTAACTAGTAAAGATATGGTCAGCAGACTGCTAGTCATGGATTTATCTACTGTAACTAGTAAAGATATGGTCAGCAGACTGCTAGTCGTGGATTTATCTACAGTAACTAGTAAAGATATGGTCAGCAGACTGCTAGTCATGGATTTATCTACTGTAACTAGTAAAGATATGGTCAGCAGACTGCTAGTCATGGATTTATCTACTGTAACTAGTAAAGATATGGTCAGCAGACTGCTAGTCATGGATTTATCTACTGTAACTAGTAAAGATATGGTCAGCAGACTGCTAGTCATGGATTTATCTACTGTAACTAGTAAAGATATGGCCAGCAGACTGCTAGTCGTGGATTTATCTACTGTAACTAGTAAAGATATGGCCAGCAGACTGCTAGTCATGGATTTATCTACTGTAACTAGTAAAGATATGGTCAGCAGACTGCTAGTCATGGATTTATCTACTGTAACTAGTAAAGATATGGTCAGCAGACTGCTAGTCGTGGATTTATCTACTGTAACTAGTAAAGATATGGCCAGCAGACTGCTAGTCGTGGATTTATCTACTGTAACTAGTAAAGATATGGCCAGCAGACTGCTAGTCATGGATTTATCTACTGTAACTAGTAAAGATATGGTCAGCAGACTGCTAGTCGTGGATTTATCTACTGTAACTAGTAAAGATATGGCCAGCAGACTGCTAGTCATGGATTTATCTACTGTAACTAGTAAAGATATGGTCAGCAGACTGCTAGTCATGGATTTATCTACTGTAACTAGTAAAGATATGGCCAGCAGACTGCTAGTCGTGGATTTATCTACTGTAACTAGTAAAGATATGGCCAGCAGACTGCTAGTCGTGGATTTATCTACTGTAACTAGTAAAGATATGGTCAGCAGACTGCTAGTCATGGATTTATCTACTGTAACTAGTAAAGATATGGCCAGCAGACTGCTAGTCATGGATTTATCTACTGTAACTAGTAAAGATATGGCCAGCAGACTGCTAGTCGTGGATTTATCTACTGTAACTAGTAAAGATATGGTCAGCAGACTGCTAGTCGTGGATTTATCTACTGTAACTAGTAAAGATATGGTCAGCAGACTGCTAGTCGTGGATTTATCTACTGTAACTAGTAAAGATATGGTCAGCAGACTGCTAGTCATGGATTTATCTACTGTAACTAGTAAAGATATGGCCAGCAGACTGCTAGTCATGGATTTATCTACTGTAACTAGTAAAGATATGGTCAGCAGACTGCTAGTCATGGATTTATCTACTGTAACTAGTAAAGATATGGTCAGCAGACTGCTAGTCATGGATTTATCTACTGTAACTAGTAAAGATATGGTCAGCAGACTGCTAGTCATGGATTTATCTACTGTAACTAGTAAAGATATGGTCAGCAGACTGCTAGTCATGGATTTATCTACTGTAACTAGTAAAGATATGGCCAGCAGACTGCTAGTCGTGGATTTATCTACTGTAACTAGTAAAGATATGGTCAGCAGACTGCTAGTCATGGATTTATCTACTGTAACTAGTAAAGATATGGTCAGCAGACTGCTAGTCGTGGATTTATCTACTGTAACTAGTAAAGATATGGTCAGCAGACTGCTAGTCATGGATTTATCTACTGTAACTAGTAAAGATATGGCCAGCAGACTGCTAGTCATGGATTTATCTACTGTAACTAGTAAAGATATGGTCAGCAGACTGCTAGTCGTGGATTTATCTACTGTAACTAGTAAAGATATGGTCAGCAGACTGCTAGTCATGGATTTATCTACTGTAACTAGTAAAGATATGGTCAGCAGACTGCTAGTCGTGGATTTATCTACTGTAACTAGTAAAGATATGGCCAGCAGACTGCTAGTCATGGATTTATCTACTGTAACTAGTAAAGATATGGTCAGCAGACTGCTAGTCATGGATTTATCTACTGTAACTAGTAAAGATATGGTCAGCAGACTGCTAGTCATGGATTTATCTACTGTAACTAGTAAAGATATGGTCAGCAGACTGCTAGTCATGGATTTATCTACTGTAACTAGTAAAGATATGGTCAGCAGACTGCTAGTCATGGATTTATCTACTGTAACTAGTAAAGATATGGTCAGCAGACTGCTAGTCGTGGATTTATCTACTGTAACTAGTAAAGATATGGTCAGCAGACTGCTAGTCATGGATTTATCTACTGTAACTAGTAAAGATATGGCCAGCAGACTGCTAGTCATGGATTTATCTACTGTAACTAGTAAAGATATGGTCAGCAGACTGCTAGTCATGGATTTATCTACTGTAACTAGTAAAGATATGGTCAGCAGACTGCTAGTCATGGATTTATCTACTGTAACTAGTAAAGATATGGTCAGCAGACTGCTAGTCATGGATTTATCTACTGTAACTAGTAAAGATATGGCCAGCAGACTGCTAGTCATGGATTTATCTACTGTAACTAGTAAAGATATGGCCAGCAGACTGCTAGTCGTGGATTTATCTACTGTAACTAGTAAAGATATGGTCAGCAGACTGCTAGTCATGGATTTATCTACTGTAACTAGTAAAGATATGGTCAGCAGACTGCTAGTCATGGATTTATCTACTGTAACTAGTAAAGATATGGTCAGCAGACTGCTAGTCATGGATTTATCTACTGTAACTAGTAAAGATATGGTCAGCAGACTGCTAGTCATGGATTTATCTACTGTAACTAGTAAAGATATGGCCAGCAGACTGCTAGTCATGGATTTATCTACTGTAACTAGTAAAGATATGGCCAGCAGACTGCTAGTCATGGATTTATCTACTGTAACTAGTAAAGATATGGTCAGCAGACTGCTAGTCGTGGATTTATCTACTGTAACTAGTAAAGATATGGCCAGCAGACTGCTAGTCGTGGATTTATCTACTGTAACTAGTAAAGATATGGTCAGCAGACTGCTAGTCATGGATTTATCTACTGTAACTAGTAAAGATATGGCCAGCAGACTGCTAGTCATGGATTTATCTACTGTAACTAGTAAAGATATGGCCAGCAGACTGCTAGTCATGGATTTATCTACTGTAACTAGTAAAGATATGGTCAGCAGACTGCTAGTCATGGATTTATCTACTGTAACTAGTAAAGATATGGCCAGCAGACTGCTAGTCATGGATTTATCTACTGTAACTAGTAAATATATGGCCAGCAGACTGCTAGTCGTGGATTTATCTACTGTAACTAGTAAAGATATGGTCAGCAGACTGCTAGTCGTGGATTTATCTACTGTAACTAGTAAAGATATGGCCAGCAGACTGCTAGTCATGGATTTATCTACTGTAACTAGTAAAGATATGGCCAGCAGACTGCTAGTCATGGATTTATCTACTGTAACTAGTAAAGATATGGTCAGCAGACTGCTAGTCATGGATTTATCTACTGTAACTAGTAAAGATATGGTCAGCAGACTGCTAGTCGTGGATTTATCTACTGTAACTAGTAAAGATATGGTCAGCAGACTGCTAGTCGTGGATTTATCTACTGTAACTAGTAAAGATATGGTCAGCAGACTGCTAGTCGTGGATTTATCTACTGTAACTAGTAAAGATATGGTCAGCAGACTGCTAGTCGTGGATTTATCTACTGTAACTAGTAAAGATATGGTCAGCAGACTGCTAGTCGTGGATTTATCTACTGTAACTAGTAAAGATATGGTCAGCAGACTGCTAGTCGTGGATTTATCTACTGTAACTAGTAAAGATATGGTCAGCAGACTGCTAGTCATGGATTTATCTACTGTAACTAGTAAAGATATGGTCAGCAGACTGCTAGTCGTGGATTTATCTACTGTAACTAGTAAAGATATGGTCAGCAGACTGCTAGTCGTGGATTTATCTACTGTAACTAGTAAAGATATGGTCAGCAGACTGCTAGTCGTGGATTTATCTACTGTAACTAGTAAAGATATGGCCAGCAGACTGCTAGTCATGGATTTATCTACTGTAACTAGTAAAGATATGGTCAGCAGACTGCTAGTCATGGATTTATCTACTGTAACTAGTAAAGATATGGCCAGCAGACTGCTAGTCATGGATTTATCTACTGTAACTAGTAAAGATATGGTCAGCAGACTGCTAGTCATGGATTTATCTACTGTAACTAGTAAAGATATGGTCAGCAGACTGCTAGTCGTGGATTTATCTACTGTAACTAGTAAAGATATGGCCAGCAGACTGCTAGTCATGGATTTATCTACTGTAACTAGTAAAGATATGGCCAGCAGACTGCTAGTCATGGATTTATCTACTGTAACTAGTAAAGATATGGTCAGCAGACTGCTAGTCATGGATTTATCTACTGTAACTAGTAAAGATATGGTCAGCAGACTGCTAGTCATGGATTTATCTACTGTAACTAGTAAAGATATGGTCAGCAGACTGCTAGTCGTGGATTTATCTACTGTAACTAGTAAAGATATGGTCAGCAGACTGCTAGTCGTGGATTTATCTACTGTAACTAGTAAAGATATGGTCAGCAGACTGCTAGTTATGGATTTATCTACTGTAACTAGTAAAGATATGGTCAGCAGACTGCTAGTCATGGATTTATCTACTGTAACTAGTAAAGATATGGCCAGCAGACTGCTAGTCGTGGATTTATCTACTGTAACTAGTAAAGATATGGTCAGCAGACTGCTAGTCATGGATTTATCTACTGTAACTAGTAAAGATATGGTCAGCAGACTGCTAGTCGTGGATTTATCTACTGTAACTAGTAAAGATATGGCCAGCAGACTGCTAGTCGTGGATTTATCTACTGTAACTAGTAAAGATATGGTCAGCAGACTGCTAGTCATGGATTTATCTACTGTAACTAGTAAAGATATGGCCAGCAGACTGCTAGTCGTGGATTTATCTACTGTAACTAGTAAAGATATGGTCAGCAGACTGCTAGTCATGGATTTATCTACTGTAACTAGTAAAGATATGGTCAGCAGACTGCTAGTCATGGATTTATCTACTGTAACTAGTAAAGATATGGTCAGCAGACTGCTAGTCATGGATTTATCTACTGTAACTAGTAAAGATATGGTCAGCAGACTGCTAGTCATGGATTTATCTACTGTAACTAGTAAAGATATGGCCAGCAGACTGCTAGTCATGGATTTATCTACTGTAACTAGTAAAGATATGGCCAGCAGACTGCTAGTCGTGGATTTATCTACTGTAACTAGTAAAGATATGGTCAGCAGACTGCTAGTCATGGATTTATCTACTGTAACTAGTAAAGATATGGTCAGCAGACTGCTAGTCATGGATTTATCTACTGTAACTAGTAAAGATATGGTCAGCAGACTGCTAGTCATGGATTTATCTACTGTAACTAGTAAAGATATGGTCAGCAGACTGCTAGTCATGGATTTATCTACTGTAACTAGTAAAGATATGGCCAGCAGACTGCTAGTCATGGATTTATCTACTGTAACTAGTAAAGATATGGCCAGCAGACTGCTAGTCATGGATTTATCTACTGTAACTAGTAAAGATATGGTCAGCAGACTGCTAGTCGTGGATTTATCTACTGTAACTAGTAAAGATATGGCCAGCAGACTGCTAGTCGTGGATTTATCTACTGTAACTAGTAAAGATATGGTCAGCAGACTGCTAGTCATGGATTTATCTACTGTAACTAGTAAAGATATGGCCAGCAGACTGCTAGTCATGGATTTATCTACTGTAACTAGTAAAGATATGGCCAGCAGACTGCTAGTCATGGATTTATCTACTGTAACTAGTAAAGATATGGTCAGCAGACTGCTAGTCATGGATTTATCTACTGTAACTAGTAAAGATATGGCCAGCAGACTGCTAGTCATGGATTTATCTACTGTAACTAGTAAATATATGGCCAGCAGACTGCTAGTCGTGGATTTATCTACTGTAACTAGTAAAGATATGGTCAGCAGACTGCTAGTCGTGGATTTATCTACTGTAACTAGTAAAGATATGGCCAGCAGACTGCTAGTCATGGATTTATCTACTGTAACTAGTAAAGATATGGCCAGCAGACTGCTAGTCATGGATTTATCTACTGTAACTAGTAAAGATATGGTCAGCAGACTGCTAGTCATGGATTTATCTACTGTAACTAGTAAAGATATGGTCAGCAGACTGCTAGTCGTGGATTTATCTACTGTAACTAGTAAAGATATGGTCAGCAGACTGCTAGTCGTGGATTTATCTACTGTAACTAGTAAAGATATGGTCAGCAGACTGCTAGTCGTGGATTTATCTACTGTAACTAGTAAAGATATGGTCAGCAGACTGCTAGTCGTGGATTTATCTACTGTAACTAGTAAAGATATGGTCAGCAGACTGCTAGTCGTGGATTTATCTACTGTAACTAGTAAAGATATGGTCAGCAGACTGCTAGTCGTGGATTTATCTACTGTAACTAGTAAAGATATGGTCAGCAGACTGCTAGTCGTGGATTTATCTACTGTAACTAGTAAAGATATGGTCAGCAGACTGCTAGTCGTGGATTTATCTACTGTAACTAGTAAAGATATGGTCAGCAGACTGCTAGTCGTGGATTTATCTACTGTAACTAGTAAAGATATGGTCAGCAGACTGCTAGTCGTGGATTTATCTACTGTAACTAGTAAAGATATGGTCAGCAGACTGCTAGTCATGGATTTATCTACTGTAACTAGTAAAGATATGGTCAGCAGACTGCTAGTCGTGGATTTATCTACTGTAACTAGTAAAGATATGGTCAGCAGACTGCTAGTCATGGATTTATCTACTGTAACTAGTAAAGATATGGTCAGCAGACTGCTAGTCGTGGATTTATCTACTGTAACTAGTAAAGATATGGCCAGCAGACTGCTAGTCATGGATTTATCTACTGTAACTAGTAAAGATATGGTCAGCAGACTGCTAGTCATGGATTTATCTACTGTAACTAGTAAAGATATGGCCAGCAGACTGCTAGTCATGGATTTATCTACTGTAACTAGTAAAGATATGGTCAGCAGACTGCTAGTCATGGATTTATCTACTGTAACTAGTAAAGATATGGTCAGCAGACTGCTAGTCGTGGATTTATCTACTGTAACTAGTAAAGATATGGCCAGCAGACTGCTAGTCATGGATTTATCTACTGTAACTAGTAAAGATATGGCCAGCAGACTGCTAGTCATGGATTTATCTACTGTAACTAGTAAAGATATGGTCAGCAGACTGCTAGTCATGGATTTATCTACTGTAACTAGTAAAGATATGGTCAGCAGACTGCTAGTCATGGATTTATCTACTGTAACTAGTAAAGATATGGTCAGCAGACTGCTAGTCGTGGATTTATCTACTGTAACTAGTAAAGATATGGTCAGCAGACTGCTAGTCGTGGATTTATCTACTGTAACTAGTAAAGATATGGTCAGCAGACTGCTAGTCATGGATTTATCTACTGTAACTAGTAAAGATATGGTCAGCAGACTGCTAGTCATGGATTTATCTACTGTAACTAGTAAAGATATGGCCAGCAGACTGCTAGTCGTGGATTTATCTACTGTAACTAGTAAAGATATGGTCAGCAGACTGCTAGTCATGGATTTATCTACTGTAACTAGTAAAGATATGGTCAGCAGACTGCTAGTCGTGGATTTATCTACTGTAACTAGTAAAGATATGGCCAGCAGACTGCTAGTCGTGGATTTATCTACTGTAACTAGTAAAGATATGGTCAGCAGACTGCTAGTCATGGATTTATCTACTGTAACTAGTAAAGATATGGCCAGCAGACTGCTAGTCGTGGATTTATCTACTGTAACTAGTAAAGATATGGTCAGCAGACTGCTAGTCATGGATTTATCTACTGTAACTAGTAAAGATATGGTCAGCAGACTGCTAGTCATGGATTTATCTACTGTAACTAGTAAAGATATGGTCAGCAGACTGCTAGTCATGGATTTATCTACTGTAACTAGTAAAGATATGGCCAGCAGACTGCTAGTCGTGGATTTATCTACTGTAACTAGTAAAGATATGGCCAGCAGACTGCTAGTCATGGATTTATCTACTGTAACTAGTAAAGATATGGTCAGCAGACTGCTAGTCATGGATTTATCTACTGTAACTAGTAAAGATATGGCCAGCAGACTGCTAGTCGTGGATTTATCTACTGTAACTAGTAAAGATATGGCCAGCAGACTGCTAGTCATGGATTTATCTACTGTAACTAGTAAAGATATGGCCAGCAGACTGCTAGTCATGGATTTATCTACTGTAACTAGTAAAGATATGGTCAGCAGACTGCTAGTCATGGATTTATCTACTGTAACTAGTAAAGATATGGTCAGCAGACTGCTAGTCATGGATTTAAAGTAGTGCACTACACAGGGCTCTGGTCTAAAGTAGTGTACTATATAGGGCTCTGGTCTAAAGTAGTGCGCTATATAGGGCTCTGGTCTAAAGTAGTGTACTATATAGGGCTCTGGTCTAAAGTAGTGCGCTATATAGGGCTCTGGTCTAAAGTAGTGCACTATATAGGGCTCTGGTCTAAAGTAGTGTACTATATAGGGCTCTGGTCTAAAGTAGTGCACTATATAGGGCTCTGGTCTAAAGTAATGCACTATAAAGGGCTCTGGTCTAAAGTAGTGCACTATATAGGGCTCTGGTCTAAAGTAGTGCGCTATATAGGGCTCTGGTCTAAAGTAGTGCGCTATATAGGGCTCTGGTCTAAAGTAGTGTACTATATAGGGCTCTGGTCTAAAGTAGTGCGCTATATAGGGCTCTGGTCTAAAGTAGTGCACTATATAGGGCTCTGGTCTAAAGTAGTGTACTATATAGGGCTCTGGTCTAGAGTAGTGCACTATATAGGGCTCTGGTCTAAAGTAATGCACTATAAAGGGCTCTGGTCTAAAGTAGTGCACTATATAGGGCTCTGGTCTAAAGTAGTGCGCTATATAGGGCTCTGGTCTAAAGTAGTGCACCATGTAGGGCTCTGGTCTAAACTAGTGCACTATATAGGGCTCTGGTCTAAAGTAGTGCACCATGTAGGGCTCTGGTCTAAAGTAGTGCACCATGTAGGGCCCTGGTCTAAAGTAGTACACCATGTAGGGCTCTGGTCTAAAATAGTGCACCATGTAGGGCTCTGGTCTAAAGTAGTGCACTATATAGGGCTCTGGTCTAAAGTAGTGCACTATATAGGGCTCTGGTCTAAAGTAGTGCACTATATAGGGCTCTGGTCTAAAGTAGTGCACCATGTAGGGCCCTGTTCTAAAGTAGTGCACTATATAGGGCTCTGGTCTAAAGTAGTGCACTAAATAGGGCTCTGGTCTAAAGTAGTCCACTATATAGGGCCCTGGTCTAAAGTAGTGCACTATATAGGGCTCTGGTCTAAAGTAGTGCACCATGTAGGGCTCTGGTCTAAAGTAGTGCACTATATAGGGCTCTGGTCTAAAGTAGTGCACCATGTAGGGCCCTGTTCTAAAGTAGTGCACTATATAGGGCTCTGGTCTAAAGTAGTGCACTAAATAGGGCTCTGGTCTAAAGTAGTCCACTATATAGGGCCCTGGTCTAAAGTAGTGCACCATGTAGGGTTCTGGTCTAAAGTAGTGCACCATGTAAGGCCCTGGTCTAAAGTAGTGCACTATATAGAGCCCTGGTCTAAAGTAGTACACCATGTAGGGCTCTGGTCTAAAATAATGCACCATGTAGGGCTCTGGTCTAAAGTAGTCCACTATATAGGACTCTGGTCTAAAGTAGTGCACCATGTAGGGCCCTGTTCTAAAGTAGTGCACTATATAGGGCCCTGGTCTAAAGTAGTCCACTATATAGGACTCTGGTCTAAAGTAGTGTACTATACAGGGCTCTGGTCTAAAGTAGTGCACTATACAGGGCCCTGGTCTAAAGTAGTGCACTATATAGGGCCCTGGTCTAAAGTAGTGCACTATATAGGGCTCTGGTCTAAAGTAGTGTACTATATAGGGCTCTGGTCTAAAGTAGTGCACTATATAGGGCCCTGGTCTAAAGTAGTGCACTATATAGGGCTCTGGTCTAAAGTAGTGTACTATATAGGGCTCTGGTCTAAAGTAGTGCACTATATAGGGCTCTGGTCTAAAGTAGTGCACTATATAGGGCTCTGGTCTAAAGTAGTGCACTATATAGGGCTCTGGTCTAAAGTAGTGCACTATATAGGGCTCTGGTCTAAAGTAGTGTACTATATAGGACTCTGGTCTAAAGTAGTGCACTATATAGGGCCCTGGTCTAAAGTAGTGGACTATATAGGGCTCTGGTCTAAAGTAGTGTACTATATAGGGTTCTGGTCTAAAGTAGTGCACTATATAGGGCTCTGGTCTAAAGTAGTGCACTATACAGGGCCCTGGTCTAAAGTAGTGGACTATATAGGGCTCTGGTCTAAAGTAGTGCACCATGTAGGGTTCTGGTCCAAAGTAGTGTACCATGTAGGATATAGGGTGCCATTTGGGATGCAACCACAGTGTTTCCCTTCCCTCTAGTTGTTGACGTGTCCTGCTTCATGCTGGGGTATTGATCATGCTTCATGCTGGGGTATTGATCATGGTTCCACTCAGGTCCTCCTGATCTAACGACTATTGATTACCAGCGTCATCTTCAGAACTCTCATCTAGTGTCTCTGTTGTCAGACTGTTTCACTCGTTTTGACCAGCGTCATCATCAGACCTCTCATCTAGTGTCTCTGTTGTCAGACTGTTTCACTCGTTTTGACCAGCGTCATCATCAGACCTCTCATCTAGTGGCTCTGTTGTCAGACTGTTTCACTCGTTTTGACCAGCGTCATCTTCAGACCTCTCATCTAGTGGCTCTGTTGTCAGACTGTTTCACTCGTTTTGACCAGCGTCATCATCAAACCTCTCATCTAGTGTCTCTGTTGTCAGACTGTTTCACTCGTTTTGACCAGCGTCATCATCAGACCTCTCATCTAGTGTCTCTGTTGTCAGACTGTTTCACTCGTTTTGACCAGCGTCATCATCAAACCTCTCATCTAGTGGCTCTGTTGTCAGACTGTTTCACTCGTTTTGACCAGCATCATCATCAGACCTCTCATCTAGTGTCTCTGTTGTCAGACTGTTTCACTCGTTTTGACCAGCGTCATCTTCAGACCTCTCATCTAGTGGCTCTGTTGTCAGACTGTTTCACTCGTTTTGACCAGCGTCATCATCAGACCTCTCATCTAGTGGCTCTGTTGTCAGACTGTTTCACTCGTTTTGACCAGCGTCATCATCAGACCTCTCATCTAGTGTCTCTGTTGTCAGACCTTTTCACTCGTTTTGACCAGCGTCATCATCAGACCTCTCATCTAGTGTCTCTGTTGTCAGACCTTTTCACTCGTTTTGACCAGCGTCATCTTCAGACCTCTCATCTAGTGGCTCTGTTGTCAGACCGTTTCACTCGTTTTGACCAGCGTCATCATCAGACCTCTCATCTAGTGGCTCTGTTGTCAGACTGTTTCACTCGTTTTGACCAGCGTCATCCTCAGACCTCTCATCTAGTGGCTCTGTTGTCAGACTGTTTTGACCTCTGAAAACGGCTTGTTTGTTGTTGTCGTCGTCGTTATGTGTCCTAAAACCATTACCTTATAAATAGTCTGCGTTGAAGGTTACCTGGAAATTACGCTAATTATTTCCGGCACTCAGCAGCCATGGCAACAGCAGTGCAGAAGAGAGATTTTTTGTTTAACACAGAATGATGTCTGGCTTTTTCACTAGCTGTTGGAAGAAAACACTGTTCCTCCTTACCATTATAGACGTAAAGGCTGCTGGAGACATTAGCCGTGTTTACAGATTACTACAATCGGTAGGAGAGAGAGAGATGAGGAGAGGGAGAGACAGGAGGGAATCGGAGAGAGAGAGAGAGAGGGAGAGGACTGAGAGAGAGGGAGAGAATAAGAGAGGGATGGTGAGAGGAGACAGTCCTTCAGTCCTCTCCTCCTCCTCTAATACTGTCTGACAGCCCTCCTTAGTGGGATGGAGCAGCCTGGTACCCACTGTACTGTACAACACTTAATGACCACCTCTCCTGTCACTGGTATAGAGGGATGGAGCAGCCTCTACTGCCACTGGTATAGAGGGATGGAGCAGCCTCTACTGTCACTGGTATAGAGGAATGGAGCAGCCTCTACTGTCACTGGTATAGAGGGATGGAGTCACCTCTACTGTCACTGTTATAGAAGGATGGAGCAGCCTCTACTGTCACTGGTATAGAGGGATGGAGTCACCTCTACTGTCACTGGTATAGAGGGATGGAGCAGCCTCTACTGTCACTGGTATAGAGGGATGGAGCAGCCTCTACTGTCACTGGTATAGAGGGATGGAGCAGCCTCTACTGTCACTGGTATAGAGGGATGGAGCAGCCTCTACTGTCACTGGTATAGAGGGATGGAGCAGCCTCTACTGTCACTGGTATAGAGGGATGGAGCAGCCTCTACTGTCACTGGTATAGAGGGATGGAGCAGCCTCTACTGTCACTGGTATAGAGGGATGGAGTCACCTCTACTGTCACTGGTATAGAGGGATGGAGTCACCTCTACTGTCACTGGTATAGAGGGATGGAGCAGCCTCTACTGTCACTGGTATAGAGGGATGGAGCAGCCTCTACTGTCACTGGTATAGAGGGATGGAGTCACCTCTACTGTCACTGGTATAGAGGGATGGAGCAGCCTCTACTGTCACTGGTATAGAGGGATGGAGTCACCTCTACTGTCACTGGTATAGAGGGATGGAGTCACCTCTACTGTCACTGGTATAGAGGGATGGAGCAGCCTCTACTGTCACTGGTATAGAGGGATGGAGTCACCTCTACTGTCACTGGTATAGAGGGATGGAGCAGCCTCTACTGTCACTGGTATAGAGGGATGGAGTCACCTCTACTGTCACTGGTATAGAGGGATGGAGCAGCCTCTACTGTCACTGGTATAGAGGGATGGAGTCACCTCTACTGTCACTGGTATAGAGGGATGGAGCAGCCTCTACTGTCACTGGTATAGAGGGATGGAGTCACCTCTACTGTCACTGGTATAGAGGGATGGAGTCACCTCTACTGTCACTGGTATAGAGGGATGGAGTCACCTCTACTGTCACTGGTATAGAGGGATGGAGTCACCTCTACTGTCACTGGTAGAGAGGGATGGAGCAGCCTCTACTGTCACTGGTATAGAGGGATGGAGTCACCTCTACTGTCACTGGTATAGAGGGATGGAGCAGCCTCTACTGTCACTGGTATAGAGGGATGGAGTCACCTCTACTGTCACTGGTATAGAGGGATGGAGTCACCTCTACTGTCACTGGTATAGAGGGATGGAGCAGCCTTTACTGTCACTGGTATAGAGGGATGGAGTCACCTCTACTGTCACTGGTATAGAGGGATGGAGTCACCTCTACTGTCACTGGTATAGAGGGATGGAGCAGCCTCTACTGTCACTGGTATAGAGGGATGGAGTCACCTCTACTGTCACTGGTATAGAGGGATGGAGTCACCTCTACTGTCACTGGTATAGAGGGGTGGAGTCACCTCTACTGTCACTGGTATAGAGGGATGGAGTCACCTCTACTGTCACTGGTATAGAGGGATGGAGCAGCCTCTACTGTCACTGGTATAGAGGGATGGAGCAGCCTCTACTGTCACTGGTATAGAGGGATGGAGCAGCCTCTACTGTCACTGGTATAGAGGGATGGAGCAGCCTCTACTGTCACTGGTATAGAGGGATGGAGTCACCTCTACTGTCACTGGTATAGAGGGATGGAGCAGCCTCTACTGTCACTGGTATAGAGGGATGGAGTCACCTCTACTGTCACTGGTATAGAGGGATGGAGCAGCCTCTACTGTCACTGGTATAGAGGGATGGAGTCACCTCTACTGTCACTGGTATAGAGGGATGGAGCAGCCTCTACTGTCACTGGTATAGAGGGATGGAGTCACCTCTACTGTCACTGGTATAGAGGGATGGAGCAGCCTCTACTGTCACTGGTATAGAGGGATGGAGTCACCTCTACTGTCACTGGTATAGAGGGATGGAGTCACCTCTACTGTCACTGGTATAGAGGGATGGAGCAGCCTCTACTGTCACTGGTATAGAGGGATGAAGTCAACTCTACTGTCACTGGTATAGAGGGATGGAGTCACCTCTACTGTCACTGGTATAGAGGGATGGAGCAGCCTCTACTGTCACTGGTATAGAGTGATGGAGTCACCTCTACTGTCACTGGTATAGAGGGATGGAGCAGCCTCTACTGTCACTGGTATAGAGGGATGGAGCAGCCTCTACTGTCACTGGTATAGAGGGATGGAGTCAACTCTACTGTCACTGGTATAGAGGGATGGAGTCACCTCTACTGTCACTGGTATAGAGGGATGGAGCAGCCTCTACTGTCACTGGTATAGAGGGATGGAGCAGCCTCTACTGTCACTGGTATAGAGGGATGGAGTCACCTCTACTGTCACTGGTATAGAGGGATGGAGTCACCTCTACTGTCACTGGTATAGAGGGATGGAGCAGCCTCTACTGTTCATGGTATAGAGGGATGGAGCAGCCTCTACTGTCACTGGTATAGAGGGATGGAGTCACCTCTACTGTCACTGGTATAGAGGGATGGAGTCACCTCTACTGTCACTGGTATAGAGGGATGGAGCAGCCTTTACTGTCACTGGTATAGAGGGATGGAGTCACCTCTACTGTCACTGGTATAGAGGGATGGAGTCACCTCTACTGTCACTGGTATAGAGGGATGGAGCAGCCTCTACTGTCACTGGTATAGAGGGATGGAGTCACCTCTACTGTCACTGGTATAGAGGGATGGAGTCACCTCTACTGTCACTGGTATAGAGGGGTGGAGTCACCTCTACTGTCACTGGTATAGAGGGATGGAGTCACCTCTACTGTCACTGGTATAGAGGGATGGAGCAGCCTCTACTGTCACTGGTATAGAGGGATGGAGCAGCCTCTACTGTCACTGGTATAGAGGGATGGAGCAGCCTCTACTGTCACTGGTATAGAGGGATGGAGCAGCCTCTACTGTCACTGGTATAGAGGGATGGAGTCACCTCTACTGTCACTGGTATAGAGGGATGGAGTCACCTCTACTGTCACTGGTATAGAGGGATGGAGCAGCCTCTACTGTCACTGGTATAGAGGGATGGAGTCACCTCTACTGTCACTGGTATAGAGGGATGGAGTCACCTCTACTGTCACTGGTATAGAGGGATGGAGCAGCCTTTACTGTCACTGGTATAGAGGGATGGAGTCACCTCTACTGTCACTGGTATAGAGGGATGGAGTCACCTCTACTGTCACTGGTATAGAGGGATGGAGCAGCCTCTACTGTCACTGGTATAGAGGGATGGAGTCACCTCTACTGTCACTGGTATAGAGGGATGGAGTCACCTCTACTGTCACTGGTATAGAGGGGTGGAGTCACCTCTACTGTCACTGGTATAGAGGGATGGAGTCACCTCTACTGTCACTGGTATAGAGGGATGGAGTCACCTATACTGTCACTGGTAGAGAGGGATGGAGCAGCCTCTACTGTCACTGGTATAGAGGGATGGAGTCACCTCTACTGTCACTGGTATAGAGGGATGGAGCAGCCTCTACTGTCACTGGTATAGAGGGATGGAGTCACCTCTACTGTCACTGGTATAGAGGGATGGAGTCACCTCTACTGTCACTGGTATAGAGGGATGGAGCAGCCTCTACTGTCACTGGTATAGAGGGATGGAGTCACCTCTACTGTCACTGGTATAGAGGGATGGAGTCACCTCTACTGTCACTGGTATAGAGGGATGGAGCAGCCTCTACTGTCACTGGTATAGAGGGATGGAGTCACCTCTACTGTCACTGGTATAGAGGGATGGAGTCACCTCTACTGTCACTGGTATAGAGGGATGGAGCAGCCTCTACTGTCACTGGTATAGAGGGATGGAGTCAACTCTACTGTCACTGGTATAGAGGGATGGAGTCACCTCTACTGTCACTGGTATAGAGGGATGGAGCAGCCTCTACTGTCACTGGTATAGAGTGATGGAGTCACCTCTACTGTCACTGGTATAGAGGGATGGAGCAGCCTCTACTGTCACTGGTATAGAGGGATGGAGCAGCCTCTACTGTCACTGGTATAGAGGGATGGAGCAGCCTCTACTGTCACTGGTATAGAGGGATGGAGTCACCTCTACTGTCACTGGTATAGAGGGATGGAGTCACCTCTACTGTCACTGGTATAGAGGGATGGAGTCACCTCTACTGTCACTGGTAGAGAGGGATGGAGCAGCCTCTACTGTCACTGGTATAGAGGGATGGAGTCACCTCTACTGTCACTGGTATAGAGGGATGGAGCAGCCTCTACTGTCACTGGTATAGAGGGATGGAGTCACCTCTACTGTCACTGGTATAGAGGGATGGAGTCACCTCTACTGTCACTGGTATAGAGGGATGGAGCAGCCTTTACTGTCACTGGTATAGAGGGATGGAGTCACCTCTACTGTCACTGGTATAGAGGGATGGAGTCACCTCTACTGTCACTGGTATAGAGGGATGGAGCAGCCTCTACTGTCACTGGTATAGAGGGATGGAGTCACCTCTACTGTCACTGGTATAGAGGGATGGAGTCACCTCTACTGTCACTGGTATAGAGGGGTGGAGTCACCTCTACTGTCACTGGTATAGAGGGGTGGAGTCACCTCTACTGTCACTGGTATAGAGGGATGGAGTCACCTCTACTGTCACTGGTAGAGAGGGATGGAGCAGCCTCTACTGTCACTGGTATAGAGGGATGGAGTCACCTCTACTGTCACTGGTATAGAGGGATGGAGCAGCCTCTACTGTCACTGGTATAGAGGGATGGAGTCACCTCTACTGTCACTGGTATAGAGGGATGGAGTCACCTCTACTGTCACTGGTATAGAGGGATGGAGCAGCCTCTACTGTCACTGGTATAGAGGGATGGAGTCACCTCTACTGTCACTGGTATAGAGGGATGGAGTCACCTCTACTGTCACTGGTATAGAGGGATGGAGCAGCCTCTACTGTCACTGGTATAGAGGGATGGAGTCACCTCTACTGTCACTGGTATAGAGGGATGGAGTCACCTCTACTGTCACTGGTATAGAGGGATGGAGCAGCCTCTACTGTCACTGGTATAGAGGGATGGAGTCACCTCTACTGTCACTGGTATAGAGGGATGGAGTCACCTCTACTGTCACTGGTATAGAGGGATGGAGTCACCTCTACTGTCACTGGTATAGAGGGGTGGAGTCACCTCTACTGTCACTGGTATAGAGGGATGGAGTCACCTCTACTGTCACTGGTATAGAGGGATGGAGTCACCTCTACTGTCACTGGTATAGAGGGATGGAGTCACCTCTACTGTCACTGGTATAGAGGGGTGGAGTCACCTCTACTGTCACTGGTATAGAGGGGTGGAGTCACCTCTACTGTCACTGGTATAGAGGGATGGAGTCACCTCTACTGTCACTGGTAGAGAGGGATGGAGCAGCCTCTACTGTCACTGGTATAGAGGGATGGAGTCACCTCTACTGTCACTGGTATAGAGGGATGGAGCAGCCTCTACTGTCACTGGTATAGAGGGATGGAGTCACCTCTACTGTCACTGGTATAGAGGGATGGAGTCACCTCTACTGTCACTGGTATAGAGGGATGGAGCAGCCTCTACTGTCACTGGTATAGAGGGATGGAGTCACCTCTACTGTCACTGGTATAGAGGGATGGAGTCATCTCTACTGTCACTGGTATAGAGGGATGGAGCAGCCTCTACTGTCACTGGTATAGAGGGATGGAGCAGCCTCTACTGTCACTGGTATAGAGGGATGGAGTCACCTCTACTGTCACTGGTATAGAGGGATGGAGCAGCCTCTACTGTCACTGGTATAGAGGGATGGAGTCAACTCTACTGTCACTGGTATAGAGGGATGGAGTCACCTCTACTGTCACTGGTATAGAGGGATGGAGCAGCCTCTACTGTCACTGGTATAGAGTGATGGAGTCACCTCTACTGTCACTGGTATAGAGGGATGGAGCAGCCTCTACTGTCACTGGTATAGAGGGATGGAGTCACCTCTACTGTCACTGGTATAGAGGGATGGAGCAGCCTCTACTGTCACTGGTATAGAGGGATGGAGTCACCTCTACTGTCACTGGTATAGAGGGATGGAGTCACCTCTACTGTCACTGGTATAGAGGGATGGTGCAGCCTCTACTGTCACTGGTATAGAGTGATGGAGTCACCTCTACTGTCACTGGTATAGAGGGATGGAGTCAGTAATACCTAGCAATATGCTTGTGTTTCTAGCTCCAACAGTAATACCTAACAATATGCTTGTGTTTCTAGCTCCTACAGTAATACCTAGCAATATGCTTGTGTTTCTAGCTCCAACAGTAATACCTAGCAATATGCTTGTGTTTCTAGCTCCAACAGTAATACCTAGCAATATGCTTGTGTTTCTAGCTCCAACAGTAATACCTAACAATATGCTTGTGTTTCTAGCTCCAACAGTACAGTAATACCTAGCAATATGCTTGTGTTTCTAGCTCCAACAGTAATACCTAACAATATGCTTGTGTTTCTAGCTCCAACAGTACAGTAATACCTAACAATATGCTTGTGTTTCTAGCTCCTACAGTAATACCTAGCAATATGCTTGTGTTTCTAGCTCCAACAGTAATACCTAGCAATATGCTTGTGTTTCTAGCTCCAACAGTAATACCTAGCAATATGCTTGTGTTTCTAGCTCCAACAGTAATACCTAGCAATATGCTTGTGTTTCTAGCTCCAACAGTAATACCTAACAATATGCTTGTGTTTCTAGCTCCAACAGTAATACCTAGCAATATGCTTGTGTTTCTAGCTCCAACAGTAATACCTAGCAATATGCTTGTGTTTCTAGCTCCAACAGTAATACCTAGCAATATGCTTGTGTTTCTAGCTCCATCAGTAATACAGCAATATGCTTGTGTTTCTAGCTCCAACAGTCCAGTAATACCTAGCAATATGCTTGTGTTTCTAGCTCCTACAGTAATACCTAGCAATATGCTTGTGTTTCTAGCTCCAACAGTAATACCTAGCAATATGCTTGTGTTTCTAGCTCCAACAGTAATACCTAGCAATATGCTTGTGTTTCTAGCTCCAACAGTAATACCTAACAATATGCTTGTGTTTCTAGCTCCAACAGTAATACCTAGCAATATGCTTGTGTTTCTAGCTCCAACAGTAATACCTAGCAATATGCTTGTGTTTCTAGCTCCAACAGTAATACCTAGCAATATGCTTGTGTTTCTAGCTCCAACAGTAATACCTAGCAATATGCTTGTGTTTCTAGCTCCAACAGTAATACCTAGCAATATGCTTGTGTTTCTAGCTCCATCAGTAATACAGCAATATGCTTGTGTTTCTAGCTCCAACAGTACAGTAATACCTAGCAATATGCTTGTGTTTCTAGCTCCAACAGTAATACCTAACAATATGCTTGTGTTTCTAGTTCCAACAGTAATACCTAGCAATATGCTTGTGTTTCTAGCTCCAACAGTAATACCTAGCAATATGCTTGTGTTTCTAGCTCCAACAGTAATACCTAGCAATATGCTTGTGTTTCCAGCTCCAACAGTAATACCTAGCAATATGCTTGTGTTTCTAGCTCCATCAGTAATACAGCAATATGCTTGTGTTTCTAGCTCCAACAGTCCAGTAATACCTAGCAATATGCTTGTGTTTCTAGCTCCATCAGTAATACCTAGCAATATGCTTGTGTTTCTAGCTCCAACAGTAATACCTAGCAATATGCTTGTGTTTCTAGCTCCAACAGTAATACCTAACAATATGCTTGTGTTTCTAGCTCCAACAGTAATACCTAGCAATATGCTTGTGTTTCTAGCTCCAACAGTAATACCTAGCAATATGCTTGTGTTTCTAGCTCCAACAGTAATACCTAGCAATATGCTTGTGTTTCTAGCTCCAACAGTAATACCTAGCAATATGCTTGTGTTTCTAGCTCCATCAGTAATACCTAGCAATATGCTTGTGTTTCTAGCTCCAACAGTAATACCTAACAATATGCTTGTGTTTCTAGCTCCAACAGTAATACCTAGCAATATGCTTGTGTTTCTAGCTCCAACAGTAATACCTAGCAATATGCTTGTGTTTCTAGCTCCAACAGTAATACCTACCAATATGCTTGTGTTTCTAGCTCCAACAGTAATACCTAGCAATATGCTTGTGTTTCTAGCTCCAACAGTAATACCTAACAATATGCTTGTGTTTCTAGCTCCAACAGTAATACCTAGCAATATGCTTGTGTTTCTAGCTCCAACAGTAATACCTAACAATATGCTTGTGTGTCTAGCTCCAACAGTAATACCTAGCAATAGGCTTGTGTTTCTAGCTCCAACAGTAATACCTAGCAATATGCTTGTGTTTCTAGCTCCAACAGTAATACCTAGCAATATGCTTGTGTTTCTAGCTCCAACAGTAATACCTAACAATATGCTTGTGTGTCTAGCTCCAACAGTAATACCTAGCAATAGGCTTGTGTTTCTAGCTCCAACAGTAATACCTAGCAATATGCTTGTGTTTCTAGCTCCAACAGTAATACCTAGCAATATGCTTGTGTTTCTAGCTCCAACAGTAATACATAGCAATATGCTTGTGTTTCTAGCTCCAACAGTAATACCTAACAATATGCTTGTGTTTCTAGCTCCAACAGTAATACCTAGCAATATACTTGTGTTTCTAGCTCCAACAGTACAGTAATACCTAGCAATATGCTTGTGTTTCTAGCTCCAACAGTAATACCTAACAATATGCTTGTGTTTCTAGCTCCAACAGTAATACCTAACAATATGCTTGTGTTTCTAGCTCCAACAGTAATACCTAACAATATGCTTGTGTTTCTAGCTCCAACAGTAATACCTAGCAATATGCTTGTGTTTCTAGCTCCAACAGTAATACCTAGCAATATGCTTGTGTTTCTAGCTCCAACAGTAATACCTAGCAATATGCTTGTGTTTCTAGCTCCAACAGTAATACCTAGCAATATGCTTGTGTTTCTAGCTCCAACAGTAATACCTAACAATATGCTTGTGTTTCTAGCTCCAACAGTAATACCTAGCAATATGCTTGTGTTTCTAGCTCCAACAGTAATACCTAGCAATATGCTTGTGTTTCTAGCTCCAACAGTAATACCTAGCAATATGCTTGTGTTTCTAGCTCCAACAGTAATACCTAGCAATATGCTTGTGTTTCTAGCTCCAACAGTAATACCTAGCAATATACTTGTGTTTCTAGCTCCAACAGTAATACCTAGCAATATGCTTGTGTTTCTAGCTCCTACAGTAATACCTAGCAATATGCTTGTGTTTCTAGCTCCAACAGTAATACCTAGCAATATGCTTGTGTTTCTAGCTCCAACAGTAATACCTAACAATATGCTTGTGTTTCTAGCTCCAACAGTAATACCTAACAATATGCTTGTGTTTCTAGCTCCAACAGTAATACCTAGCAATATGCTTGTGTTTCTAGCTCCAACAGTAATACCTAGCAATATGCTTGTGTTTATAGCTCCAACAGTAATACCTAGCAATATGCTTGTGTTTCTAGCTCCAACAGTAATACCTAACAATATGCTTGTGTTTCTAGCTCCAACAGTAATACCTAGCAATATGCTTGTGTTTCTAGCTCCAACAGTAATACCTAGCAATATGCTTGTGTTTCTAGCTCCAACAGTAATACCTAGCAATATGCTTGTGTTTCTAGCTCCAACAGTAATACCTAGCAATATGCTTGTGTTTCTAGCTCCAACAGTAATACCTAGCAATATGCTTGTGTTTCTAGCTCCAACAGTAATACCTAGCAATATGCTTGTGTTTCTAGCTCCAACAGTAATACCCAGCAATATGCTTGTGTTTCTAGCTCCAACAGTAATACCTAACAATATGCTTGTGTTTCTAGCTCCAACAGTAATACCTAACAATATGCTTGTGTTTCTAGCTCCAACAGTAATACCTAACAATATGCTTGTGTTTCTAGCTCCAACA